>NW_008348586.1:304715-306596 GCF_000622305.1 Nannospalax galili | reverse complement strand
TTGCTTCTACTCCAGGGTGAAATTTATCTCTGTGTTTAGATATGTTTTATATAGAATAAACATTTTCCAAGTCTATGTAAAACATCTCTAAACCTTTAAAGGAGACTTGGTTGTTTAAAACCTGCTTGAAGGCTTACAAGGGCATCTCAAAATTTATACAATATAATAATATATTTAAGATAATTGTTCATCTCTCCTATATATTGTGAGGTAAAATATTAATTGCTTGGTAGATTTATTTATAGGTTTGTTTATAATTTGCTATTAAAATTATTAAATTTTAATAATTTAAAAGTCTAAACAGGATTATAGCACAGTTTTCCTGAATTGATTATGCTGGAGGCTGTAAACATCAATTCGATAATGGTTTAATATGTACCAATTGCTTTTTTCCCACCTAAAACAAGGTTTTGGTAGACCACTGTCTAAACTACATAAGGTAAAATATTTTTAACTGTCTTATGTTTTCTATAAGGTTTACCTGGAAACTTATAAAACACGATGTGTACATGGGTAATATTAATTTATTACATTATCTTATAATTTAGATCCCATGTTCTTTTAATAAGATGATGCTACACACTACTTCTGAGTCAAACAACTACCATCTTCATGACTTCAGCTGTGTCCACTAAAAGATGATCACAATTGGACTTGTGGACTTTAGTATCTAATTAAAGGAGGAGGGGTAAACAGGGTCGTTGGACCCTCACCTGAGTGTCCAGCTGCTCTTCCCAACCAACTATATGTAATTTGATCATAATCATACATGGTCTCCTGAGTTTAGGGAGGACTAAAGTGTATTATCTGGGGAAGGCTAGGAAGAGAAGGCTTGATCCATGCTGGGTTAAGGCTTTCTAATGTAAATACTCTCAGGTCACTCATATACCCCAGCAACCCCTCAGTCATCTCTGTAACTAAGCTCAATAAATTCATTGGTTCCCCAGAAAAACTCTAATGTAATCAAACATTGGTTTGATACTACAGCCTAAAAAGGGGATAAACATTGCTTAATATCCCCAGAAAAGAATTCTCACAACAGATGAAAAATTTATTTGTTAATGTTATTATGTCTCACGGTTATTTTAAAAAAGAATAGTAGGGTAAAAGATGTTAGAAGAATATACCATGGTGGAAGGGTTAGACATGGCGAGAGATAAATAATGCCTAGCTAGTTTTTAAAAAATCAGATGGAACCATATTAATTAAACAACCTACTGACAAATTACACATACAACTAGCTCAAGGAATATAATACATTTCTAGGCAAGGTTTTTCTGAAAATGCTTAGTCTTTGCCCAAGCTTTATCTACATAGCACATGGTAATAAAAGTACCAGACTGGTGGAACTAACCTTGGATGTTTAACAGCCATACTTTGAGACCTATACTAAGTTGGTCAGAAGACATAAAGGACAGTTTTTGCTCCTTGCCCTCCTAGGTCAACTAAGTTTCAGGGGACTCTATGAGCATCTCTCAAAATGTCCTGTATCTGCAGTGAGTCACCTGTCCTCTTGATCAAGAAGGCCATGGAGACCCCACCAGATGGACCTGAACCAGTTTTCAGCCTTCAAAGAGAAGGGTCAATACAGAGGATACATTTCCTCCATGCTTCCTAGTGAAGCCATCCAGGTCAAGCAGGACCTCTTGACTTATCTTCATGTAGATAGAACTGGTAAAGAAAAGCCTGAGGAACCAGGGGTTCCCCCCATGCCCAAGTGACCCCTGAGGAACAGATCCTCATATGACCTTAAAAGTAATAATATATTGGTTTTTTTGGGGCAACTGTATGGCCTTAAATGACCAAGGGGAAAGTATAACCAAGGATTAAAGTCATCAACATATTTCTTTAAGAACTCAAAGAATTATACATCCCAGACAT
>NW_008348586.1:272872-304256 GCF_000622305.1 Nannospalax galili | reverse complement strand
TCCCTATAGTTAAGAGTTATGCAATTTGGGAGTCTTTTAGCTAGACCCACTAAAGGGGGTACCCCAATTGCCTCACCCTGCGTCCCTGTTCAGCATGGAAGAAGCCAGAGCAGTCTGCGTCCCAATTCCCTATTGGCAATTTGGGTAAGCCTCTTCAGAGGGTGGTATGATAAGAACAGGAGATAGAAACTGGCTAGACAGCTGAGGTAAAAAGACCTCAAAGAAAAGTAGCCAGTTTCTTTCTTGGCTAAAAGTCAAAATGTCCTTGGGCCTTTTAACAAAGTACTCTGTCCCAAAGGTCAAAAACATTAAAAGCATTTGGGAGCGCTTATCCCAAAAAGATTTTGGGGTTACCTCTTCAGAAGGGGGAATGTTACAATATCAATAGCCCCTTGATTATGCTGTGTTATTTTGATGCTTGCTCCCTGTTTCATACAATTTCTTACAAACTGTCACCATTGCTAAAATTACTACCAATCAGGTCATGGTCAATTATCAGACTTTGGATTCTCCCGAGATACATGAGTTGGCTCTTAAAGCTTGTGATGACACTCCATTATGAAACAAAACAGGGAGATGTTGGGGAACCTTGCTGTTAAGGTTAACTCCTTTCTTACCAGGGGCCTCCTGCTCTCTGCCTGACTTATCTGGAAAGTGCCTCCAAGCACGGATGCCTGACCTTATTTGGAATATGACCTTGGGCATAGTTACCTGCAATAAAACTGACCCCAGGTATTTTCTATATGATAATTAGGCATTGTCCTATAGCCAGATGATAGGATCCCCTACCACATGTAAATAAAGCATACTATGAACACCTATCAGTTGAAGCTTTGGCTGCTGCCTCCACACTATATTTTCCCTGACCCCCACTGAATAAACAGAGCTGTATCACTGAATATGACTCCCTGGAAGGTCTTTTCCATCGTGCTCACTGGCCGTCCTGACCCTGTTTGTCACTTCTGCTCCCTTTGTTCTCATGGGTCAGTGGCCAATGGCCCATAAGGGGAGGGAGAGACCCACAGTCTGCCAGGACAACAATATAGGACAGGAGTCCTGTATTTCTCTCCAAAGGTAAACTGTTTCCCTGAGGAGAAAGCTTTGCAAGTCTAGGAAAGAGCTGGTTATGTAAGGCAAGTTTCAGGAAGAAAGGACTGTAGATGTCCACTGGGCTTCTGGGGAGATATCAGCATCTGTCAGGGAATAATTTATCCCATCAGGACTTAGTGAAAAGCTTGAGATTTTTGTGTTGAATTTCCTTTTCATGGTGAGAATGACAGTAGATATAATCTCAGCAAAAGTACTTGTGAAATCTTACATATGATTGCATGTGCATGCACTGTCTACCTGAACTTATGTTTTTGGAAAAATAATGTATTTTTAATGGTTTCTGATATTTAGTTTTTCACTTGGTATATTCCTAAATGATACAAATCAAGTGTTTTCACTATTTGTAAAATATATATATATATATTATTCAGTATAATTTGGGTTAAATGTCTAATTTTAAAATTTGTATATATACATATATATTATAGATACACACATGTACATATATGCTAAGTCCAATCTATTAGACTACTGACTCCAAGGCTTAACAAACTAACTTCAACTCTGTTTTCTCTAGATAGAGATACCCAAATATTTGGGTATCTCTTCTTATCCAAATTATATGAAAGCCATCCCTCTCTAAAAACAATATTCATAATATCTTTAAGTACTGATGTTTCTTGATTAAATCAGCATCTAAGGTATCCTATATAATACAAGTAGCCAGGACGAAAGATAACTTGATTGATTCTCTCTACAGGGATAGCCTTCAACAAAGAACTGAGAAATAAGTTGGATTACTTATTACTGTGGCCATGGTAGCCAGGTACTGCAGAAATATAGAGTTATTACAATAATTATTGTTTTAGCCAAAAAATCTTTCAGTCTGCTCCTCTGGCTTGTACCACACATACCCAATTACAGCCTCAGATTGTGTTGATTCAGACAAGTATTAGGGTTGCCTGTAGCTGTTGGCAAGTATCCTTTGTGTTTCTCTGTATTATATGTGTTACTTTGGGGATTTTTTTCCTTATTTTCAACAACAAAAAGTAGAAAACGTAGGAAATGTGCTTTTAATTGTCATTAGGACACAGGGTGCTTTCTTTTCCCCATAACAAGATAATTTGGCTCAAGAGGCACTAGGTTTTGCCTCCCTGTAGCAGATAAGTACAGTCCAGAAGAAAATAATAATTTCAATGAGCTTCATTTGGATCCTGATCAACTAATTTCCTGTCTATTGGTATGTGATGTGATCACTCCCTTCCTTCTGAAAAAATGATAAATCAGGGTATGGGGAGCTGGAGGATAAAGGAAACTGCTTTTGTTTGCAGTTGAATAGCCTTCATTTGAAACAGGTCTAAGAAAACTGTTTTAAATCCCTTTCTTGGGTTATGCCTATTTGACCTGTGATATTAGGTCCTTTCTTTCTCTCACTTATGCCATAAAAGCTCAGGTCCTTATGGAAATCCAGAATATTAAAGATTCAAACTCTTGCCATATTCTCTTAGTAGCCCTTTATGTACCTAAACCCACTGAAATATTCTTAAGATTTCTAAGGTCAAAGTTCAATCAAACCTCTACTTAAATTAGTTCTTGTTAACAATGATAAAGACTGGCTTAAGGAACAAAATATATGTCCAGTCAAGATTTATTTGAGAATGTTGGATTTTGTTCAAGAGCAATTAAAAGTACCAGAGCATATTACAGAGTAATTAACAGTACCAGACCCATCTTACTAACCTTCTTGGATGTTTAATAACCATACTTAAAGGCCTATGCTAATCTGGTCAGAGGGACTTAAAGGAACAATTTTTTGTTCCTTGTCTTCCAAGGTCAACTAAGTCCCAAGGGACTATGGGACATCTCAAAATGTCCTGTAACTATGATGAGTCACCTTCCCTCTTGTTCAGGGATGTCATGGAGACCCCCACTGAATGGACTCTAACAAGTGTCCATTCAAAAGAGAAGAGTCAAAACAGAAAAATTTCCTCATGCTTCCAGGTGAAGCCATGGTCAAGGGAGGTCTTTGACTTATCCTCACATAGTTGAAACTGGTAAAAGAAAAGCCAAAGGAAGCAGGGGCTCCACCCCCCACCCCCAAAGTATAAATGACCCCTGAGGACCAAGTCAAAAAAAAATTTGGTTAATATGGGCCAACTGTGTGATTTTAAATACCCAACAGGTAAGTATAATTAAAGATTAAAGTGATTGGTATGTTTTTTAAGAGTCCAAGGGATTACACTTCCCAGACATTAGACTTTAGCTCATATAAAGTATTGTTAGATAATTGCTCCTCACTAGTGATTTTGTCATTAACGGAAAATTACTGCTTAAATGTACAACTTCAAATCTTGGCCTATTTCAACATACCTCCAACCAAGAGAAACAAGCTCACTGTTGTTTTAAATCATTGCACCATGCTTAATCATCTGTCTCCAAAATTCTTAGTCACCTGGTTGTATCAGTCTGTATGAATGCCCAAGATGCCACTTGAGACCATATATCAAGACCATGTTCCTGCTGCATGCCACCAGAGGACTGCCTTACAAACCCTGAACATCCCCTTCCTCTGACAACCCCCTTCAACTTGAAGCAGTTAAACTGATACACAATGCCCCCTTTCCAATCTATTCCTCTTCAGGATTTGGAATGAAGGGAGCTCTCCATTAATTGTGAAAACTATAAAGCAGTCCTTGCTTTGCACACAAGCCAGTCTGGGACTTCTTGACTCCCATAAATTCCATCCCTAAATCTCCCACAAGCCTTCCCAATACCCTTATCTATCAGGAAAGAATGCAGGCTTGAATTCTCTACCCAACTCCCATGACTCTTTTTACCTATACAAAAGTACTTAAGCTCCCCTGCTGTTTGGCCCCTCAGCTACCACAGATTACCTCTGGTCAGTAGTCACCCCTCATGGACTAATACTGGCTGTTATGGATTCTAGAGGTTGGTTGCTCTTCTTTCCACTTCTAATCCTAACATTTACTTGGGAAAGAGTTAAAACTCCTAATTTCCTAACAGGAGGGACTATCAATAGTCCCCTCTTTTTACTTAAAACATTAAACTGAGAAGTTTGGTCATTGTATACAGTTGTGTATCCACCACCTCAATCAAGTCACAGAACAGGTCTCACCCTAAAATTTCCTTCAGGAACTTTTGAGGTCACACATTTACTGTTACTGGACTAGGAGGTAGCTCAGTTGGTAAAGTGTTTGTATAGCATGCACAAAGCCTTGGGTTTGGTCCCTAGCACTGCATAAACCAGGCATGGTGGCACATGCCTGCAATCTCAGCACTCAGGTGATACAGGCAGGAGGCTCAGAAGTTTGAGATCATCCTTGGCAACATGATGAGCTGGAGGCCAGCCAGGGCTACATGAAACCATCTCAGAAAATATAACTAACCAATTAAATACAGCAGCAACAAAGCCGGCATGGGCTGGGGGCTCAACGGTAGAGAGCATTTCTAACACAAACAGGCTCTCAGATGCAGGGAGTACATTTCACAGCTAGTAATAGAGGTTTGCAACCCAATTAGCAATAATACACCACCTTTCCCCTCTTCCTAGAATTCTTTTTCCACCTGTCTTGGAGGGTTATTTAGTGTTTCTGTCCGTGATAATTCTTCGTTTGGCTCTCTTATTTCAATCTCTGAGGTGTTGTTGCTTCTACAGAATGTTAAACTTTATGCTACAATTCCTTCCTATGTAGCCAACTTTCTCCCTACCTTCACTATAAACCCTTTAGACATCCTCTATTTCTTTCCCAAACACCAGCTCTGGTTCTTCAGTATCCAGTAGTCTACTGGGTAATGCTTCCACGGGCATGTACATTTTGCACTCCAACTCCTACAAAATTGAACTTCTATTCACTTGTGAAAACTTCCTCTCCCAACTTTCCTAAGTATGTCATCTGATCCTCTCCCCCCAACCCCCATGTCACAGAAGGGATGATTTGAGGCTTTGTTCTGCTCCAAAATGCCTCTCAGGCGTGCCTTTCTTTTTCCATTCCAACACATCCCTAGACTTGAAGATCTTATGCCCCACAAAGAAATGTTAAGAAAACCTGGATCTGACCTTCTAGACTTCGTCTGGTTCCTTCTGGGTGATGTTTCACTACTGTAACTTTCTGAAACAGACTTTCCTATGCTGCTATAACACATCTCAAGATCCCTTATCACCAATAAACAATCCAGGGGGCATTCACAGCCTCCCCAGCACTTTTTGCTCCTACTTGTCAATCTACACCTCTTCATGCCTGGTGACAGTGGTCCGGTTCCTCCGTACATGCCCTCCCAGCCAGAGCCTAGTCTTTAGTCTGTTTTGTTGACTCTCTATGATATATGTTTGTATAATGGCAGACTGGGGTAGTCTAGGTTCAAGCCAGGTCCCTCCACTAACATAGAACCTGATGGAATATTAAGGAATATATAGGTTTTAATCCTTGTTTTCTCCTTCTGTCTCTGTCAGCAAAATTTCAGCTGACGAGTTTTTGGTTAGAATGCTAACACAGCTAGCTGGAACCACTCTCCTTGTGTCCTGATGAAACTTCCTCAACTCAGTCTCAGATGGAGACTTCTGCAATGATTTTCAGACAGGATTTTTTAAACATTTCCTTTCTTTCTAAATTTGTAATTTGTCTAATTTTGTTGTTGTTGTTGTTATTCTTTTTGAGACCTAGATTTGCTATGGAGACCCAGCTAGCCTTGAACTCACGGAGATCCGCTTGCCTCTGCCTCCTGAGTGCTGGGACTAAAAGCATGCGCCACCACACCCGGCTTCCTAATTTTGAGATTGTACTGATAACCAATCAATATGTAAGTTTCCTTCTCACTGCAACCCAATGCCCAAGGTATGAAAGATAAGTGCTATTTCCCTTCAGGGTCCAGATTTTGAGGTTTGAACTCACTGAACCAGGCTGCAGTCTAAATAATGCAGTCTATATATGTTTTCTGTATATTCCTAGTGTCCTGCCAGATCTTTCCTGCAGCAGTTCTGGTACATTGGCTGGGAAGGCAGAGGTAGAGAGATGGCTTTTTTGCCTTCTGTGTCTCAGGACTCCCTGGAATGTTGGAGGATGACTTCCCCTCAATGGTGTGTTGCAGGCTGTTTGAGCCTGTAAGAGGAATGACTCACCCACTATCATGGAGATGCTGCCCCTGAGCACAATGGAACCCAATGGAGACAGGAACCGGGAGTAGGGATTTTGGTCCACCATCTGACTGAGCAGGTAGGACTTGGGTCTACTAAGAGACCCACCAAAATTGGTGGAAGAGGAGACTGATTGCTTCCTTATAAGGATCCCAGAATATCATGTGACTAGAATATCCTGGAGGAAGTCAGAGCCAAAATGGTCCCAAGGGGCACCTGAGTAGTCTCTGCCCAGGGTCAGTGGCTAGGAAGGATGAAACCATGACTCTTTTTTTGGTTGGCAATCTGGGATTTTTTTGGTTTTGGAATTCTGAGTTGAGGGTGGTATAGAAATTTTGACTGACTTTGCCTGTATCAAAGTAAGTGACTGAAACACTGCACTGCTGCAAGACTAGATGCAAAGACACAGCGATGCATCAAAGCATGGTGTGTGTCCCAGATTCATATGGCTGATGGTAGCCCCTCACAGGGATCCTGATCAGGCTTACACAATACTAACCAAGTTAAGAGCACCGTAAATGTCCCCAGAGAGGAATGACCAGTGTGAATAAAAGTTCCCAGAAAAACCTTCCATCTTCAAACTGGACTTTCTCCTGCAAGGCTGATCAACTGATAAGAACTTCAATGATTGTGGAGCGTTTGGAATGGTGCAGTTCCAGAGTCTAACTACCATTTATTTTGGGCCATCTTTAGCATCCTACATAGCTACTCTAAATTGCCCACCTCTGTTTCCGACCTAACATTCTGTGACTAACAGATAAAAACCTTTTAGAATGTATTACTCTAGCAGACCACCTGGTCCCACCAATCAAAAGGCTAAGAATGTCATCAGACCTATAGTAGAAAACCTGCCCACTGAATATATCCACCAATATATTTGAAAAGTGTCTTGATTTATGACTTTTCTTTGTTCTGTTACTATAAAAATGTAAGGTAACTGTTACCGTGCTGGAACATGGTATTTGGGGAACCTAAATCTGTGTTCCCAGGCCATGGTCACTCATATTTGGCTTCAGAATAAACCATCTCTCTATTCTTTGAGGTGAGAGCTGTTTATTTTGTCGACACCAGTGACAAAGTGAGTCTCCTTCTAAGTGTGTGACACCACAGAGCAGCACATGGGAGGCACCCAGAGTAAACCCACTCCTTTGGAATGCATGTTAAGAAATTTTAGAAAGGCTTTTAAGGGTAACTATGGGGAAAGGCTCACTCCCCATACGTTCTGCACCTTTTGTGAGGTAGACTGGCCTGCTTTTGATGTAGAATGATAATCTAATTAGACAAAAAGATCATTGTGGAACTCTATGAAATAGTCATAGGAACCCCCCAGCCACCCGGACCCGTTCCTTTACATTGATTGCTGGCAAGGGGTAGTTCAGAAACAGTTCCTTCGGTTGAGAGATTGGGTGGACAATCCAAGTTGTCTCTGGCTAGGGCCATAGGAGCTTCTCAGAACCAGAAAAGGCCAGGCCAAGTGAAAAAAGAGAAAAAGCCAATTTTGTCTGATGAACTTGAGGATGCCCTACCACCATATTTGTGGTCCACTCTACCCAACACTGCAGAGAGCCCCAAGACAATCAGACACCACTAGAGGGCCCTCACCCCCAGGGATATTGAATGGTAACCCTGCTACATCAGCGATTTCTTTCCTGCCAGTGACTCCAAAGGCTCTCTCACCCTCCTGAGGCTGAACAGGTACCAGACCCATGACTCAGCCATGGCTTAGGCAGAAGCACTCCAGATGCCCCAGAGAGAGACTAGAGGGCTGATCTATTGTGACCTGGAGGGAAATACATAGGGAAGACTGATCACACACCTTCAAGCACTTGGCTTTCACTACCACAGACCTCCTGAATTGGGAAAATCATACCCCCTCCTACATGGAGAAACCTTAGGCCGTGATAGACTCAGTGCAGTTCATTATCCAGACTCTCTACCTAGATTGACTGTTTTCTTGCTCCTCCACACCCTGTTCAACACTGATGAGCAAAGGTGAGTGAACCAGGCTGTTCTGAAGTGATTTATACAACATGCCCCTCCTAATGAAGACAACATCAAAGCTTATGTCCAGGCTCAGTTCCCAGATGCTGACCCAGACTGGAAACCAAATTATGAAGCAGGGCCCCAACATTTTCTGTGGTACTGAGAAGCCCTGATGAGTGGTTTAAAGTTGGGAGAAAGAAGGGCCATAAACATGATCAGGGTGTCAGAGGTATTGCAAGAACCTAGAAAAAGCCCCTCAAACTTATACAAGAGACTTTGTGAATGAAGGCTCGAGACAGACAGAGGATTATTTTTTTAAATATGTTATTTATTATTATTTTTATTTTATGTGTATGAGTGTATTGCCTGCATGTATGTGAGTACACCCGTGTCGTGCAATGCCACGGAGGTCAGAAGAGGGCTTTAGATTCCCCTGGAATTCCCCTTAACTGGAGTTAAGGACGGTTGGTAGCCGCCATGTGGGTGCTAGGAATCGAACCTGGATCCTCTTCAAGAGCAGTCAGTGCTCTTAACCGCTGAGCCATCTCTCCAGCCCCAGACAGCCAGAGAATTATTAATACAGAAAACTCAGGGAAACATTTACCAGAAGCTCCCAAAATTGCCAGGCTTCACAGGAAAGAATTCTGAGGAACTGTTGGAGGTGGCCAATACAGTCTTCATCAACTGGGAGTAGGAGGCTCAATGAGAGACAGATCAAAAACTGAAGAAAAAGGCACACCTGCACACTGCTACCCTCACTGAGAGGTCAAGGCCTGCCCAAAGGGGAACCCATTCAACTGAGGCTGTAGTCAAAACTGAAACAAGGGCTGACACCAGAGCTACAAAGAAGCCTGGACAAGGAAGTCAGCATATCCAGAAATGACGTTAGGAGAAAACCAATGTGCTTATTGCCACCAGGAGGGACATTGGTGAGGGGAATGCCCCCAACTGAAAAGGGACTCCAAGCCAGTCCTTCACCAAGGAAGCAGAGGCCATGTCTTCCCAGGATGGTACTAGCCACATGAACAACCTCAGAGGGCTCCAGAAAAATGATTTTATTGGCATGGCTGCTGTGGAGGCTTATGGGAAGGACTAGGTTAGATGGGGATCTATCCAATTAGGCCCCCACGAGCTCATGGTTTGAATGATGATAGGGGGCTGACCTATGGACTTCATGGTGGATACTGGGACTGCATATCTGGTTGTGACTTGACCCATGGGCTCCCTCTCAGGAAAACACACAACCATTATAGGAGCCACCACAGCAAAGTATGCTGCCCCTTCCTAATGCCCAGATGACATAACCTGAAAAGCCATGAAATTGTACATGAATTCCTGTATCATTCTGAATGCCCAGTGTCTCTACTGGGACAAGACCTGTTGGGAAAACTCCAAGCCCAAATAAGCTGTGATGCTGATGGAAAGACTTTTCTGTCTCTAGAAGAGCCAAAAGAAAAGGTTTTAACTCTCATCATTCCCGGAGAAGAGGAATGGAATCTCTTCTGTCAGACAAAAGGGCCACAACAGGAACCAGAGCTTGAGCTCCCTTTCAAGAGTGTGGGAAGATAACCTACTAGGACTGCCTAAAATTACTTTTCCTGTGATGATAGAACTAAAGCCTGGGACTGAACCTGTCCATATCAGACAGTACTACACTGCTCATAAAGCACAGATGGGAATCCAAAACATTTGGACAGACTCCTCAAATATGGAATCATCCAACCTTGCCAGTCACTTTGGAATACACTCCTCCTGCCCATTCAAAAACTGGGAACTGATGACTACCAACCAGTCCAAGACTTACCAGCAATAAAACAGGCCACAGTCACACTATATCCAGTGGTCCCCAATCTGTTTACTTTCCTGAGCCTGATCCAAGCAGAGTCAGCCTATTTCACCTGCTTAGATCCTTGAGGGTGTCGACATTCACCTGGCACCCTCAAGCCAGTCACTTTTTGCCTTCCAATGGAAGTCAAGGACAACTAACATGGCCTAGGTTACCACAGGGCTTCTTTAGGACAGCACTAGCTTCTGATTTGAAGGCCTTTCCTGCTAAACAATGTTGGTGTACATTGCTTCAGTATGTAGATGACTTCCTATTGGTAGGAGCCACCCGAAAGGAACGCATGACAGGAACACAGCTGCTCCTTGCTATGAAGTCTCCAAGAAAAAGGCCCAGATCTGTCAGAACAAAGTCAAATACCTTGGCTTTCATCTGACCCTGGAACAAAGTCAACTTGACCCAGAAAGAAACAGTCTGTTCAATGCCTGTTCCATCAACCTGTCACCAATTCTGAGAATTCTTGGGTGCCACTGGCTTGTCGAATCTGGATCTCCAACTTCCTAGTCATGGCAAAACCTCCTATAAAGCCCCAAGGGGGGGGGGAGTGAACAAGAGCCCCTGATATGGGGGCTGACACAACAGAAGGCATTTGCGGACATCAAACAGGCGCTCACCAAGGCTCCTGCCCTGGGACATCCAGATGTTACCCAGTGCTTCTTCTTGTATACCCATAAACAGTCCACAATAGCTGTGGGAATCCTAACACATTAATTGGGAAATTGGCATCGCCTGGTAGCCTATCTCTCCAAATAGCTAGACTCTGTTGCTCAAGGCTGGCCACCTGCCTAAGAGCTCTTGCAGCCACAATGCTCATGATAGCAGAAGCTGACAAGCCATCAGACAGGAACAGTCCAAGTGCCCCAGTTGGTACTGACATTGCTAGAACATACAGGGTTCTGATGACTAACTGATATGAGGTGGTCAAGTACCAGGGAATGTTATGTGAAAACCCACGCACCCACACTGAGGTAGTGAGGACATTAAATCCAGCCATCCTGCTGCCAGTTAGGGCTGGCAAACAGATTGTAATTGTATTAAAGTCACGGAAAAAGTGTTTTCCAGCAGACCAGCTCTAACTGATCAGCCCCTCAAGGACCCAGATGTAGAATACTTCACTGATGGAAGCAGATTCATACAGGATGGAACATGTCTTGCTGGGTATTTGGTGGTTGCCTCAGACTCCACCACTGAGACTGAACTCTGCCAACAAGAACATCAGGAAAAAGGCAGAACTCATTACCCTGACCAGAGCACTCCAACTGGCCACAGGAATCTGTGCCAACATCTATACAGACTCTAAATACACCTTCACTCCTCTGCATGCTCATGGAGACTTGTATAAGGAAAAAGGACTAATTAGTTCAGGGGGAAAGACATAATATATGACCAAGAAATCCTTAATCTTCTAGATGCCGTTTGGGCCCCCAAAAGAATAGCATTCTGCATTGCCGCAAATACCAAAGAGACACTTTGATTGCTCAAGGAAACCAGAGGGCTGACTAAGAAGCAAAACTTGCTGCCTACAAAGAATTAACTAAAATAGGAACTGTCACTGCAGTCTGGCTCCCCAGTCCTCTGACAGACTGAAAGTTTAGCTATTCACAGGCCGAAATGGTTCAAAACTAAAAATGGATGCTTTCTCCCAGGCAGATGGTGGAAACTCTCTGATGTTCAGATAGCCATATTCAAAGCACTAACCCCTGCTTTTGTCAGGCAATTTTATGAGGGAACCCACATGTGCAGAACAGCACTTGAGGCTGCCCTGAGTCCACACTTCTATGTTACCTGACTCACAAGCATCTCCTCGGCAATATGTGAACAATGTATAATATGTGCCCACAACTACCCACGTCTAGGGCTAAAGCTTTCTCCAGGAGTCCAAAGCATGAGAGGGACTCTTTTTGAAGATTTAGAAGTGGATTTCACAGAATTGCCGTGCTCATAGGACTATGAATGTCTCTTAGTCTTTGTATGTGCTCACTCTGCTTGGGTGGAGGTTTTCCCAACCATTGAAAAGGCTCGAGAGGTAGCCAAAATGCTCCTCCAGGAGATCATTCCCAGATTTTGGATCCTCATCTCCATTGGCTTAACAATGGACCAGATTTTTTGGCAGAGACAATATAATTACTAGTTAAAAATGTGGACATTAGATGGAAATTACATACTGCAAATAGGACACAAAGCTCTGGAAGGGTAAAGAGAATTAACAGGTCTCTTAAGACACAATTAAGCAAACTATGCCAAGAGACCCACCTCCATTTGGATGAAGTCCTTCCAGTTGCTTTGCTGAGAATCAGGTCCACTCCGACAAAGAAAAGTGGAGTCTCTCCCTAAGAGATATTATACGTCAGAGGACTGGGAGGAGACCTGAAGGAAATAGGAGAACTGGCCCTGGGGCAGCAACTCCAAGGCTTGGGAAAAGGCTTGATTCTTTCAAATCAATGGGTGAGGGGAAGATTGCCTGTTAGCCTGACAACAGATGTACACTCCTTTAGGCCAGGAGACTCGATTTGGGTTAAGGAATGGAATGTCCAACCCCTAAAGCCTCTTTGGAGAGGCTTTCAACTGTCATTTCATCCACCCCCACTGTAGTTAAGGTTGTTGAAGTACGTCCCTGGATTCAGTATACTAGACTCAAGCCTTCAGCCATAGATCAGAAATGCACTCCAACTGACAATCTGGAAAATGGGGACACCAGTCAAGTCTGAGGATCAGGACAACAGCCCTGCTCTAGTCACTTTGGAAGCTGACTATCCTGTGCACAGCCAAAGCATGAGGAGGATTCAGCCCTGCTCTGATCACACTGGAAGCATGTCAGTCCACACACTACAGAAGCTTGAGGAAGCAACAGCCCTACTCCAGCTACTCTGGAGGCTGGCTAGTCTCTATGCACAGTGGAAGAACTATTGGATCCTCACTGTGATGCATTACCATCCCCTGCTTATGTCTATGGTTATATCCTTTGCAGTACTTTTTACCATAGGTTTGGTAGAAGTTGCTCCAGCTGACTGGACATATACTGAGACAATTCTATTGGTACCTCTTTACTTTGCTTATGTAGGCATTTTAAGTATCCTCCATTGTTATTAAGTTGACCTCCATAATGTTGCTCTCATATCTGGTAAGCCTCTTAACCCAGGCCATTTTGTGTATGGCTAGCCTCTTCTTGAGAGAATCTTGAGACAGGTCATTTATGACCAGACCACACGTTCTGTGTCAGAGTACACAGAATGTACTCCATTATGAGGGACATTCTCACCTATTTCTCTGCCCTGCCAGAAGTATGTTATGTTTCAATGGCCCCTTGTTTTTTGGTCGCTACAAACTCTACCTGGCTTGGGTCAGTTCTCAGTATCTAAATGGCCTTTCCTGCAAAGGAGACATTGCCCTATCATAAGGAAATGGTATTGTTGGAAATCAGATCCTCAGTTCCCTATACTCCCTGAATGATTATGGCATGTGGACCTGAGACCAGTCATCACCAGTCCTTTCACCACCAGCCCTGGCCCAGCTGCTACACTATATAAGGATTTAAGCCCAAACCTAAAACTTCCCTCTTCAGGTAAAAACCTCTTTATAGACTTGGCAGAGAGAATTTCGAAAAGCCTTGGCATTAGCAATTGTTGGGTATGTGGATGCATCCTCATGAGTCAAGAATGGCCCTGGATAGGGATGAGCCTAGATGCTTATTCCATATTGCAGTGGAGCCAAATCTCACCAAACTAGAAGGTGAGAGACATGAAACTGGATCTTCACATCAGAGGTACATGGAAAGGAATGTATTAGTCAGTTGGGGCATAGCCACACCCAATGGATAGGAGAGACTCCATGTGAAAGAATACTGTTCTAGAATGCCACCTGGTGGCCAAATAGACCTACCTGGTTTTGGGGCTCCCAACTGAAAGGGGACAGGAACTAATGGTCTAAGATGTACAAAGTCTCAGAAGACACAACCTCTGTTTAACTATAGTAGCCCTGACACTACTCAGGTTAGCCCCTTTCCAGGTATTCCAAAGAAACATAAATTCTGGGCTAATCCAGCCTATACTAGAAAGAACTATGGAAAGAACTATGAGAGGTAATGTAATATCCTGAATAAGATGGAACAAAAAAGTTGAAAGAGCAGCAACTCATGGACTTCTCAGAACTCTGTGATCACCTGTACTCACCTATTCTGATCATACCCCACCAGAAGACATCTTGTTCAATGAAACAGGAAATCCTGTTATTACAGAAGAATGAACTCCTTTTCCAGCCGAGACCACTTTTCCTACTAAAGAGTTCTTGTTAGATCCTTGCCCTAAGGAATATTTAGACATCAGATTTGCTGCTGTGTTCTAAAAGTGCCAAGCTCAGGTGCTTAGGACTGAGAGGGAAGATGACAGAGAGGAGCTCCATGTCGGCTTGGGAAGCAGCTGGGTCTGATGACAGAAACAGCTTCTTTGTAACTTGTTTCCTGTATCACCATCCCTGTTTAAGAACCGTACCCAGCATGCTAACTCTCTCCCCTGATAATTTTAACTGCTATGCAAACGCTTTGGCAAGGAATGTTCTTGTGTTTTGTTTGCTTGTTTGTTTTGTTTGTTCTTTTTGTTTCTTTCCCTTCATTTTCACATGGTTCGATGATAACTAACAGATAACTTCCTAGAAGAGTTGGTTGAAATTTTAGCTACAGCCTCCTACCTTGAAACTCAAGAGAGATCAAATAGGGGCTGGAGAGATAGCTCAGTGGTTAAGAGCACTGACTGATCTTGCAGAGGACCCAGGTTCAGTTCCCAGCACCCACATGTCAACTAACGACCACCCATAACTCCAGCTCCACGGAATCTGTTGCCTTCTGACTTCCATGGGCATTGTACAACACAGACGCACTTATACACATACAGGCAATACACTCATACACATACAATAAAGATAACAAATATTTTTAAAAAAGAGAAAGATCAAGGCTGAGCATCCTTTAATTAAAAAGCTTGCTAGGTTTTTGGTGGTGCATGCCAACCTATTGCTGACTGCAGCTTACCTGGAAAGCAATAAAGAAAGAAGAGAAGGCTGATAAGGACTAAGCAATAAAAAGGCCCCTGGGAACAGAAGAGTGAGGATGTAAGACTATCTGCTTAGTGTCAGAAAGGAGGGTTCTTGCCTTTTAATATTTGGACATTTTACAAAACTAGTGTTTTAGAATGGGATTCTTTAGAACATGGGTGGTATCATTCAGCATTTCAACAGCAGAACATTAATCTTTTGCTCATCTGGTTTTTGAGCAGAACATTAAACCGCTGCCAAGCTGGCTTTCGGAATAGGAACCCAGATGGCCCAAAACTCAGCCACTTTTGTGGCTTCCATCTCCAGTTCTTTTAATCCTGGCTAAGACAGCAGCCTTGGATACTTCCTTCTGGTCATAAGCCAGGCCGAGCGCGGCCATGCAGTCGATGAAGAACGTGGTAAAGTTGATGTGCCAGCGGTACTCACTGGCTGAGTAGTCAAAGGGGAAGGTGTGGTGGTAGTTGTGGAAGCCCTCGCCTGGAACAGAAGCAAGGGGAGCAGTTAGGGAGCTGGGTGGATGGCTGCTTCCTCCTCTCTGCACACCTCTTACTTGGTGGTGCCTCTCTCAGAGCGCCTTGCAGTTATTGAGCGAAGCAACGAGTTGACAGACCTTGGAATCTACAAGCACTTGCTGGAAGAAAAATGTCTCAGAGCTTAACAGGATAAGAAACTGGTTCTTCTGTGGGAGTATTTTACATTGGAATATGCTAGAATGTAGGGATGTGCTGAGATGCAGAGGCTCTGGGGTATGTACATGAATTCAGGAGGGGAAAGTCCGTTGGGAGTGTGCCTATTACAAAGGGGAGTGTACAGCATTCCTTTTCCCGTGGTACTAGTGTTCCCTCTAAGTGCGGGAAGTTGCAACAGAAAAGAGAACAGGAGCCAAAAGTCAGAGGAACCGGTGCTAAGGTGGTTCCTTGAGACAAGGTTCTCTAAATTGCTCAAACAGACCTTTAGTTCCCTCAGCCTCTGCTGGCTCAGTGAGCTGCTCTGACTGAATTTTCTGAGCTTTGACTCTGGGGTACTGGGGATGAGGATTGCTGATAAAATGGAATCTTTCTGATAAAAGATTCCTTGCATCATCCAAGATTTAATTTTTTTTCTGAAATTTCTGATTGTTTGGATGAAAATTACTTTTATGGTGAATGAAATTAATATGATATTCATGCAAATATATTGCAGGAAATACAAACTGTCTCTGCAGGACATATAAAATGTAGCTTCTCTCCACAAATCTATGTTGTTCAACACAATCTGTGAGAGCATGAAGATCATTAGATAGCATCAACGTGAAGTGTGAAGTTTTGTGAATCAGTCAAAACAGAAGGATATAAGCCAACGTGAAATATAACAAAAGCTCCTTTACACTGTGGCCTGGGGTTCCACATTTGAAAAAATTTCTTAAAATTCAAGAAAGGCATTAAACACAGCCAGTTTATAAAGATGAACTCAGCATTATTAAATGTGATACAATTTCCTCTATGTAGAAATTCAACTAATGTTTATTTCTCCAAATAGACGTGAAGGGGCTGAGATGATTGCTCAGTCAGTAAAGTGCTTGCCACCCAAGCAGGAGGATATGAGTTTTGATCCCTAGTACCCACATAGAAAGCTAGGCATGGTGTCATGTGTGTACCCGCATTGACAAGAGGATCCTCAGGCTTGCTGACCAGCCACTCTAGCTGAATCAGTGAGCGCCAAGTTGAGTGAGAGACCTTGTATCAAAAACAGATAAGGCCTGGAGTGGTGGGGCTTGCTTTTAGTTTCAGTACTTGGAAGGCAGAAGCAGGCAGATCTCTGTGAGTTCAGATTCAGCTTGGTCTACATAGGGAGCTTCAGGCCAGACAGGGCTACACAGTGAGACCCAGTCTCAAAAAACAAAACAAAATCAAAAGATGATAGATAGATAGGTAGGTAGATAAGTAGATAGATAGATAGATGATTGATAGATTAGATAGATAGATAGATGATAGATAGATGATTGATAGATAGATGATTGATAGATAGATATAGATAGATAGATAGATGATAGATAGATAGATGATAGATAGATAGATAGATAGACAGATAGATGATAGATAGAGAACAGCAGCAATTAAGGAAGATAATGGATATTGATGGCTGGCCTCAACACACAAGTACACACATGCTCATGTGCAAAAACACAACACACACACACACAGCACAGCACAAGAAAAACACAGTGAATATGAAAAACATTGTAGTTTTATACATTGGCCATGTCTAACGGCACAGGTTTGTAATCCCTGCTACTTGAGAAGCTGAAGCAGGAGGAATGTAAGTTTAAGGCCTATCTGGGAAGTTATAGGAACCTTGTCTCAAAAAAAGTTTTTAAAGGCCGAGGTTACACCTTATTGGTAGAAGTTCAAGGCCAGCTTGAGCTACAGAGTGAGTTTGAGGTCAACCTAGAAAACTTAGTGAGATCTCACTCAAAATTTAAAGACTATAAAGAGGGCTGACAATATAGCTCACTGAGAGAGCATTTGCACATAGCTCTGAGCTGAATCCCCGATATTACAAGGGGGGTGGAGAAAGCTAAGGGAATAGAAGGAGAAGGAGTTGGGGGGAGAAAGATGAAGATTAAAATGGTTAGAGACAGACGGAGCAGAGCAAAAAGTGAAGGGAGGGAGGAAAGAGCAGGTACCGAGAAGAAAATGACAATACAGACAAAGCGTTCACCTGCAGCCGCTTAGAACAGCCAGTCCTAAGGAGGCTGGAGTGGGGAAAGCTCACTATAGTTTCATCAGCAATGCAGGACACATCTCAGTCACATCATTCCATTCCATTTGCATGACACGCTTAGAATTGTAGGGTATAGGGGAATGGAAGAGCATGTAGAGTGGTTCCTGAACTTGGGGTTGGGGGAGTCATGACACCACAGAATGGAAAGAAAAGAATACTTTGAAAGTGACCCACTCAAAGAGCATTGAACAAAGTCATGCTTGTTTTTTTTTTTTTTCTAGACTTTATAGGGCATGACTAGCAATGACACACTGGGCTTACTGGCCTCTCCATTGACCTGTTCTATTTATGAACCTCTTGACCCAATGGAGACTATAGCCCAATCCAGAGAGATGAATCGGGTGACTGAAGAAGGGCAAACTTAAAAGGGCTCATTTGAAGGTGAATTTTGAACTTGCAGCCAAAGACAGTAGTTTTTACCCTTTACCTTTTTTGCATAAAACTTGTTGCCTGACTCTCATGTGTTTCTCAGTATCATAACCCCTAGTTTTGCAATGGAAGATCTGAGACACAACAGGACTTTAAAAACAGACTAATTAGGTCTTTCTGGCTCCTCTCAGAATATCCTAACTAGCAGGCCACTGGACGTAGTGATGCTTCAGACTTACCCATAGTCCCGACTGAAACCAGGGCATTCTCCCGTGGATCAATGTTCTTGTCATAAGGGCGATAGCCATAGAGATGGGCAGCACTGTTCACAAGCCAGGTGATATTAAGCGTTAAGGCATATCTCAGGAAAGTGGCAACATACAAGCCGTGTTTAAGAGTTTCACCCCAAAAATACCAGGGCACCAGTGTGGGCAGAATGAAGCAAATCAGCAGGATGCCTGGTTTGTAGTACCTGCGTGGAGAGATCAGAACGTCAGTCTGGTAAAGAGAACTCTCACCCCTACCTGGATTGGCCACTCACTGGGTGTTGCTGTTTCTTTGCTCTTTCACTGTGAGTTCAGGAGTGGGGTGGGGGTACCATCAAGAGGAAATAGAGTAGAAATGTTTTCAGTACAGAATGCTACTGTCATTTTTTTGTTTTTGTTTTATGTTTTTTTTTTATGCGTATGAATGTTTTGCTGGCATGTATGTAATTGTGCTGTGTGCGCAATTCCTGCAGATGCCAGAGAGGGCATTGTATTACCTGAACTGGAGTAGTAGATGATCGTTAGACACCATGTTGGTGTTGGGAACCAAACTTGGGTCCTCTGGAAGAGCACCCATGCTCTTAACCACTGAGCCATCTCTCCAGCCCTCTGTCACTTTTTAGATAAGGCCATACGGAGCTATGAAATGACTTTCCTATGATGAACTCATTAGTTGCCAAAGTCTCTTAACTTGAAATCTGTTGTTCTTATTCACAGAAGGATAAGTCCACATTATACGAACAGATCAGAATCAGATTGCATCCTCATCTGCTAATTTGTGCTGCCTAGGCTGTTGTCCATCTGCCTTTGGGCTCCAATTTTTTGCCTGTCAAGGCTGTTGACACAGAGAGTAGCAAGTCATTCCACCATTTCTTTTTTAAAAAAATATTTTATTTATTTATTTTTCACATGTATGAGTGTTTGGCCTGCATACATGTAACTGCACCTGTGTTGTGCATTGCCTGCGGGGTCAAAAGAGAGTGTCAGATCCTCAGGAACTGAAGTTATGGACAGTTATTAGCTGCCTTATAGGTGCTGGGAACCAAACCCAGATCCTGTGCAAGAGCAGCCAGTGCTCTTAACCACTTAGCCATCTCTACAGCTCCCTACCCCATTTCTTTTCTAAAATATTTAAAAATTTTATTTCATTTTATGTGTATGAGTGTTTTGCTTAACTATGTTTGTATACTTTGTGTGTGAAGTACCTATAGAGGCCAGAAGAGGGTGCCAAAACCCCCTGGAACTGGAATTATAAGTGGCCATGGACCAACATGTAGGTGTTAGGAATTGAATGCAGGTCTCTTTTAGAGTAGCAAGCACCCTTAAGCTCTGAGCCATCTCTCTATCTGCCATCAATTCCCTTTCTTGCTAGCCTCCTCCAAGTTCTATGCCCAGCTTTTGTTCCAAGAGGCATAAGGAATGCCCTTGATCACCTATAGATTCTGTCCCTCTGGAGGTCCTGCTCAATTTTCATTTCCATATAGACCAAACCACTGATATTCCAAGGCATCGACTGGTATCCTGTCAGAAGTCATGCCCCCAGCTTTTCTGTCATTGTCTGCACCCAGCTCCTTCCTATTCCTGCCATGCCCTCCCAGCCTGAATCCTTCCTACTGTCTAACATGTGGCTTTGCCTTTTACCCCTATGGCTCAATGTTTTCTTTCACCTGATCTCACAGTGGCTTCTCCAAAGCACAGCTCTGATTGTGCCACAAGCTGTTGGATCTATCTTGAATAGCTACTTGGATGCACTAATCCTGTCTGGATCAGAAGTGGCATCAGTCACTATTTGCTTCCTTTTCCCCTATCACTCCCTGTAAGTCAAGGAGTTAGAGATGTTTCTGGACCATGCTTAAGGCTTTGGTTCATTTTGCACCTTCTGTTTGTGCTGTCCCTATCCTCACACAGATGTGCAAGACACTGTCCTTCGATTGTTCCTGGTGCTCCTTTATCATCAACCTTTCTTCATGTTCTCTCCAAGGATCTCTGTCCTTTTGTGCCTCTCACAATAGAGATAATATTTTGCCTCACTTTATGGCTACTTAAGAAAGTGTCCTTCTCCCTCCACCAGTAGGCTCAAGGCTCCTGGCAAATAAGGATTCCGTGGCATTCATGGTTGTGTCCATGACTCGCCTTGGTCAGAGAATATTTGTGTTAAATGGTTTTTTAAAAATAGTTCAGAGGAGATCCTGTCTCAAAGGAAAAAAAGGAGCAAAAAAGTAGTTCAGAGAAAAAGCAACAAACAGTAATCAATGACTGTGGACCACCAAAAATTAAATATTGGGTTTGAAATGTTGGGTTTGAAATGATGCTTTTGAACATAGAGACCCAGAACATAGAAACTCAGGTATTATAAGTGCTAAGGGAAATGTGGAGGTTTCCCATCCCTACATCCCCAGATCTATCCTCCCTTCACTTACTTCCTCTGGAACATCACCAGTTTCTCAGCTTCTAGGTCAGACATGTCCAGTTTACCGCCCTTCTCTTTGACAGCTGGGTGTTTGCGTACAAGCAGCCAACCCACGTGAGAGAAGAAAAAGCCACGACGGGAATTGTGAGGATCAGCGTGGGTTTCTGTGAACTTGTGGTGGGCACGGTGATCTCTGGCCCATTCATACACATCATTCTGGAACAACAGAAGAGAGGAACCCAGTAATGAGAAGGGATGCTCACCTGGGAGGCTTTAGTGCCCAGATGTCTGCAGGGTCCCAGGACTCCCAGTCTAATCTCCTGGAAGTCACCAGTCTCTGGCTACAAAGGCAACATGGGGTCCTTCCCAGTTCTGCAACCTGCCCCCAAAGCTTACATGGAAAAGCAACTCAAAGTCTCAGAGTATAAGAGCACCATGATTGCTTCCTGAGGTTGTGTTGTGGGAAGATGGGAGGTAATCCAGTGCTCACATAGTTTTATTAACAAATAACATGGTGGTGCATAAACAAGTAATGTGGTACAGGGTCCTCCTGAGGTGTCCAATCCCTGGGCAGAGAGATTAGGAAGCAGATAGATCCTAAGGTTTTGCTCTGCAACAAAGATATAGAGAGCTCCATTCTGATGCCTTCACAACCCAGTAGCAAGACCAACATGTATAACTCATGAGCCTGAGCATATTTCTGAAAGATCTCTGGGCTTTCCTGTGCTCTATGCTTCCTTTCAGAAATGTGCTAACATGTCTTCCTTTTCTTTATCTTCCAAAGATAAAAATTGGGAGCCTTCAAGGTATAAATTGCTAGAGCAGAGATGATTACACACCTGTGCTGAGATCAGATGTTGTCAAGAGAAAGGAAACGAAATAGTTTTCTAGTATTTCCTCTTCTTGCAAGCTAAGTCTCAAACTATAAGCTACAACCTATAGGTGAGTGTTCCTTTTCTAATTTTATACAATCTATTCATTACAAATGTTGCAGGAACCACCCTCAGTGCTGACTTAGCCAGCATGCTTGCCCTTAATAGGACAATAATGTCAGTTTATCTTACCTCTCAGTGATTATGTTTCCTCACCTGAAAAGTGGTCTACCTCCCCACATGGTGGTGAAGACTTAATAAATTAACCTCTGTCAAGTTCTAACACAGTGTCTAGTGGATGGTACGATACAAATATTTGGTCTTGTATCAGGAACTTCTAATCCCACTACCGAGAGGTTCTTAGGACAGTCATAGAAAAGCATGAGTTTATTGTATATTTAGTGTAAGGAATCCATAGTCAGTGTCTTGCTGATGGTTTATGATCTTTTAACCTGAAGGACCACAGCATTCACACTGCATGATAACCAAGGGAACTTGGAATAAAAACACTCTTACATCTGGAGAACCTGCCCTCCTTACTTCTTCCTATTTCCCTTCCAATGACTCTCAGGTGTCCCATGCTGTGTGCACCTCTGTACTGAACATGCACTTGAAGTGACCTCAGGAGTCCAAAGAGGGTGATAGCTGTCGTGCAGGGTCCTCTCTGGGTTCTGATGCCCTCCACCCTGCTCTGGATCATCCATCAGATGGAGACATAAGAATGAACAGAAACAGCATCTTACCTGGAATGCCATTGTATTACCAAAGATGAGGAAGAGCCGAAGGGGCAGGCGTGCTTTGTAAGTTCGGTGGCTCCACAGGCGATGGGCTCCTGCTCCGATGCCCTCCATACTGATCACATAGCAGACACATGCTGCGGAACAAGACAGTGAAAGAGAACCAGCTGATGAGTGTCCAACCAGGGGAAGCATGTCTGATCACTCTGGTGATATCAGAGCGCTTCCTGGTTCTGTTTGGTATATGCCTTGGTTTCTGAGGAGCAGTTTTGTCCTTGGGACTTCAATGTTGTCAGAAATGTCCCTTCTTGTGAGTGTAGGTGACATGAATAGTTAAGTGTTAATCCAGGGTCTTAACACTGGTAAAGAATGGTCCATGATTTGAAGCTATGCTTTCTGTTAAGAATCTGTTTCAGTTCTAGCTGTACCATACATTTCCTGGTGACAGAGAACCCAAACATTGTCCTCACCAGCCTAAGAACCTACAAGATCAGGAGATATGATCGCTCTAGTCAGGGAGGGGACACTGGGACCCATCTGTTCCACTGATTTGCAGACAGCTGGAAATAACAAAATTTCAGATGCTCCAAAACTCAGTTAAGGTTTGTGATACCATACAGTATACAAACTGTCCTGGGTCCTTCTACAGCCAAAGGTAATAGTTTGCTAAGTGGCCTCCTCCCTCGTTTCTCCTTCCTGTCCTCCATTCTGTTCATTCTACAGGATATTCAGCATAGCCATAGAGACAGCATCTGTCCCAAGGAAAGTTTTGGCTATATTCCTCTGACCTGGAATAAGGCTGCAGGTGATTTGCAGTCTCTGGCTGTGAGGTGATTGAGATCTTTCCACATAGAGAATCTGAGTGCACCTGTAGCTGAAGAGACCAACGGAGCACAAACTCTGTGATCACAAGTGGAAGGAAGGATTTGGGCAGTGCAGAAACCCTCATCTGAGTGTGAATGAAGAGTCCACATCACTGCATGCTGCAGATGGCCCAGGCATGCTGTCTCCAAGGCACATACAATGTTATACTTTTTGTTTGTTTCTTTGTTTTGAGACAGGGTATTCCTGTAGCCCCAACTGGTCTACTTGCTATGTAGAGCATGCTGGCCTTGAATTCACAGAGATCTGCCTGCCTCTGCCTTTTCAGTGTAGAATTAAATGTGTGCCCTACCAAGCTCGGCCTATCATCTAAAAAAAAATTATTTACTTATTATTTTATGTGTACGAGTGTTCCACCTATATGTAGAACTATAGTATTAGTACTACATGTGTGATTGATCCCCTTGGAGGCCCAAAGAGGGAATTGAATTCCCTAGAACAGAGGTTGCAGACTGCTGTGAGCCACCATGTGGGTGTTGGGAACTGAATTCAAATCTTCTGTAAGAACAGCACGTTCTCTTAACCACTAAGCCATCTCTCTGGCCCCTTACAGTGTTATTTTAACAGGGGAACTGAGATAAGAATCCAGGCACTCTGGGACATTTCTCAGTGTGCCAACAGAGAGATTAGGTCACATAGATCTTTTCCTTTTCCCCCATGGAAAGAGTGTTAGTGTCCACAAAAAAAATAGCTTTGCCCTCAGAGGTCAGTTGGAAATGTTTGGTTTTTGACCCTCAGGGTTGTCAGATATGTCTCTAGCCCCGAAGGCTCTACTAAACAACTCTAAAATGAGAGAAAAGCTTTTCAAAATTGCTAAATCAGGAAAACAATGCAAACACAGCCAATTACTAGTTATATATTTTCCTTTGGGTTAACATAAGAAAAGCTCCTAAAGTCTAAAGGGGGAACAGGAGGCTGCGAGGCCAAGACCTCTGTCCTTGTTACATAAGAAAGAGTAGGTTTTCAATCCGCATTTCACAGTAGTCATTCTGTCAACTAATCTACTCACCAGAATTATTTAGGAACAGAAGTAAAATAATTCACCATTCAGGTTCTGTGTGCCAAGTTCCTATCAAAACCATAGCACAGACCATAGCACAGACTACCAAAAAGCCAGTGAGCACAGTCTTGACTTTGAGAAAGCATTCTATTTCCCGTAACACTGACCAAAGCCAGCAGTTTGGTCAAATCAACTGCACAGAGGGAGGCCTACAAGGAGGGCCAGGCTTGCAGGGAGATTGTAGGGGATGAAACTACTTTGAAGACCCTTCCCCACACAGAGGAAGAGGGGAGGGGGGCATCCATAGTCCCCTCTGGACTCAAAGTTCAGCTTATTGTCTGTGGGTCTCAGAAGAGAGAACAGGTTTCTCCCCACCAACTCTCCTCCCCTCTATAGCCTCCCCCCAAACAAGATGCCTGTTCTGCAGACAACCCAGTCACCTTCCCCTGATGCTTCCGCTGTGCGCCTCTGTAGCAATGATGAAACCCTGTAACCTAAGGAATGTAATCTTCCTAATCCTGACAATGTGCCTTTGCCTCGGTGGATAACTGAAAAAACTGAGGTCTTAAGAAAGGAGATCTTCTAAGTCGTATTTTCCTGGGGTATTGGGTTTTTAAGGGCCTAGATCTCACCACATAGCAGACATGAGACCTGGAACAGATTAATGTCTGTCTGATAAACACTTCTGTCAGTACCTTTCAAGAGACAGTTGTCATAGTCTCCATACCTGAAAGTGCTCAAAAAAAACTCCAATTGGTATCTAGGAAAGAAACTCCTTGATCAACACCCATCAGTGAAAGCAAGTGGCCCTGGGTCTTCAGAATTCTGGATACCTCTTCCTGATTGTACTTCAAAGGACAGAGGTGAAACATCTTGCAAAGCACATGTGTCTTCAGGGCACAGCCCCGTCCCAGCCCACACCCATGGATTCCTGAGGCGCTAAGCTAGGGCGGAGCAGGATCCAGTGTCTTGAAGCTAGGGCTCTCAAGATGCAGCAGTCCCTAGTCTGCCTGTCGCTGCTGAGGAGGGATGGTACAGGATAAGGACGACAGTGTTAGAAGGTGCTGGTTCCTTGGCACTACATGGCTCATGAGTCAGCAGCAGGCTGGGTGTAGAATGGAATGTGAACTATTTCTGTGACCTTATCTCACCCTAAGAACATCTTCTTTACTGACATGTGCTGCACGCTGTACACCTACAAGGAGATACAGAGTCTCACTCCCATGCACTTGGATTGTCCAGGAGCCTTCTGTACCTTCCTTCAGAGCAAACCAGCCTGGATTGTCCAGGAACTGAGGTCTGAATAGGTGTGCAGATAACCCCTTCTGTTCTTTCCTCTTCAGTGTGAAGTGACTCACACATAAAAGTTTGTGTGACCTCTGCCACAGGTCTATCCTTCATAGCACCCGCACATCAATTCAGAACTTGTTCCCCAGTACTCATGCTAAGGGAATCCCATGGGCTATGAATGGGACTCAGTATGCCCACGGCTCTGGACTTGATACCCAGCACCACAAAACCCAAGGTAGCAAACAATAGCAAAACACTTTCAGGTTAATTTTGCCAAGACTGGTGGCTCAAAGTACAGTCCCAACAGGCTGAGGCAGAGGGATCATCATGGGTTCAAGGCCACCTTGGACTACATAGTGAGTTCCAGGACACACTGGGCCACAGAATTAGATTTTAGCCAAAAAAAGGAACCAGTATGGTGATTATTTATCTCTAATATCAGCTCTTGGGAAGTGGAGCAAGAGGATCAAGATTCAACATCATTCTCTGGTACACAGTGAGTTCCAGGTCAGCCAGGGCTCTGACTCTGTCTCATAACACAACAACAATACAACAAAGCAAAAGAAAGAAAAGAAAACACAGACAGACTCTAGAAATGACACTCCTGCTTCTTAACCCCATTCGTCCCTCTTCTCAGTCCAGTCAGTCCATCAAGAACTAAAGAGAAAATGATGGGGAACCCTGGACAGAGAGAGGCCACTGCGTAGTGTGACACTCCACCTTATTAAAGAGAAGAGAGAAACTTGGAGTACTAGCTCAAGACAAGGGGAGCTGCTCACCAAAGAGGCAGGTGTAGAACTTGCAGCTGGGAATCAGCGTGATCCCATACAGGGCTCCCACGTGCAGCAGGGACATGAGGATGATGTTTCTCCACACGTACTCCAGCTTGGGCGGGGGGCCCTCCGCATCCTGGTAGGTGGGGTCATATATGTCTTCTTTCATTTCAGGACGGATGTCTTCTCCCAGGTAGAGGGGCACATTCTTCAGCTTCTCTTTTCTATTCTGTTGTGTCCCAGAGGGAGGCGATATGATGGTGGTGGTGCTCATGTAAGGAGCGGATATCTAAAAGGAGATGGAGTAGAGACTTAGGAGTGCAGACTTCAGCAGGGGGCACCTCC
Organism: Nannospalax galili; assembly: GCF_000622305.1. Lineage (NCBI taxonomy): Eukaryota > Metazoa > Chordata > Mammalia > Rodentia > Spalacidae > Nannospalax > Nannospalax galili. The sequence goes on along the minus strand of NW_008348586.1, from coordinate 277,475 downwards.
CCGTGCCATGCAGTTAGCAGAAAAATGTAGTACCGAAGCAGCTCCTGTCCTAGTGCCCAGGTTAACTAAGGGTAAGTAGAAGAGGAAGCCTGTGGAAACTGCAGATGAATTGTTGTCAAGTTTCAAGGCAAAGGGGCAGTCAAAGAGAAGCGTGAATCTCTTATATCACTGGCAACACCAGAATAAACCCTGCAAGTACACATAAAAGTACAAACAGTCCTGGATTATCTTTTGTTTTAAAGCTTGTGAAACAAAAATTGGGAAATCAAGTATCCTAAGTGCCATCTACAGCTCCACTATTTGGTGGCAGTACAACTTAGAAAAGATAAGTTTTTTAGAGTTCTCGGCTGTCTCTACCTCACCTACAAGTCCTAGGAGCACCAGTGAACTCAAGATTTTGGTATACTGGTTAAAGGAAAATGCTGAGGGGCTCTTGTTTTTGGCTGAATTCTTGTACTACTCCCCAACAGACCAGACCATTCCAAAGAGAAAGTGCTAACAGCAATGTCAGGTCAAACCCAGGACTCTAGCAACCCCAACAAACTAGGCCATGGTATCTCTCCCCAGTATACCAATCAAAGAGACAAGTAAATCAGAGAAAGATTTATTTGATGTGGCCACATTGTTACTGTTCTAGTTACGTTCTATTGCTGAGATAAAAAGACTGACCAAAACTAACTTGGGGAGGAAAGGGTTTATTTTGCTTACAGCACAGTTCATCATCAAGGGACGCCAAGGCAGGAACATGGGGCAGGAACCTGAAGCACAGACCATGGAGTGGTGCTGCTTACTGACTTGCTTCCTCTGGCCTGTGCTCAGCCTGCTTTCTTATACAACACAGGACCACCTGCCCAGAGTTGGCACTGCCCACAGTGGACTGGACCTTCCACATCACTCAGCAATCAGAAAATGCGCCACAGACATGGCCAGAGGCCAATCCAATGGAGGAAGTTCCCTCCACTAGGTAGGTTCCCTCCACTCAGGTATGTCAAGTTGACAACTGAATCTGTCCAGTACAGTTACTATAGAAACAGTGTCAGAAAGAAGTTTGAGGACCATTTTATTAGAGTTTGATTTACACACACACACACACACACACACACACACACACACACACACACGTAATTTGAGCTAAGGAAAAAACCCAGAACCTTGTGCTTGCCAGGCAAATGCTCTGCCACTGAGCTGTATCCCCAAACCATTAGAGTTTGAAAGAAAAACAGCAAATCAAGCAAGCTGTAAATCTTGGCAGCTGCTGGGAAGAGGGAGACGGAGAAGAAAACAAATGTCTTTTGAGTTAGTTCCAAGAAAGCAGGCAGTAGATGTCAGCAAGCAGCTACACTGTCTGTATGGGCTGGGGAAGTCAGAGACTGAGAATGCCCAGAATGTGTGAGCAAGCATCCAAAAAAGAGGTAGAAAGGAGGAAAAGGAAAAGTTACACTTCTTAAGTCAGAACTCAGAAAAGTAGTCAGGCTTGGTAGTGTTGCATGGTGGAAGCTCTGTAAGCTACATCAGAAGGTTTCTGAAAAGTGTCCTAAGTACGTTATCTTGTCAGGAAGACCACTGTTCCTCCCAACCCCTTAGCATGTTTTCAGGCAAATCAGTTTTCTTGATGAATGGTCTCCTGGCCAGGTGATTGACAGGCCTACTTAGATAAATGGGGGTTTTTGTTTGTTTGTTTGTTTGTTTGTTTTGTTTTGAGACACGGTCTCACTTTACAGCCTGATCTGGCCTGGAACTCAGTACATAGACTAGGCTAGCCTTGAATTCACAGAGATCCACCTGCCTCTGTCTTCTGAATACCAGAATTAAAAGCATGCACCAGCCTGGTTGGATTAACTCTTAAGAGAAGAAACAATAGTATGTAATGTTCTAACCTTTGGAGCAGATTAGAATGTCATGTATTCACCCAAGACCAGATTCCATTTTTTAAAGATTTATTTTTATTTTAGGTGTATAAATGTTTTGACTGTATGTATGTATGTATGTATACTATGTGTATGCCTGGTGCTTGTGGATGCTAGAAGAGGGCACTGGATCCCTGGGAACTGGAGTGCAGCTGCCATGTGGGTACTGGGAACTGAACCCAGTTCCTCTTCAAGAATAGCAAGTGCTCTTAACCACTAAACCCAGCCTCTCAGGATCCATTCTTTTCACCAAAATAAGTAGATTTCCTTTAATGGGCCTTAAACTCCTGATTTCTCCACATTTTATATTATATTTTAAATCCTAAGGAGGGACAACTGTGACGTTTCCCATTCTAGTGTTACCAGGGCGTTGCATACATGGTACCTTACAAACATGGAGGCAAAACATTCATAGACATAAAATTTAAAAAATAAATACTCAGTGATAAAGAAAGATAAAATCATGAACTTTGCAGGTACATAGATGGAAGTAGAAAGTGTTACATTTAGTGAAGTAACACACTTAGAAAAACAAACAATGTATGTTTGCCCTCATTTATGGATCCTAGCACCAAATTCTCATATATGAGTAGATATCCTGATGTAACTGCAGGAACCTGGAGAATGGAAAGGAACCAGGGAGGTAAAGGGAAAGAAGGAACCCGAGAGAGAAAAACGGTAGAAAACAGGTGTTACTAAGGGAGAAATGGGTAAAATGGGGGTATTTAAATGGAAGGGGGAGAGGAAGAATTATACAAGGAACTATGGGAATAAAGGAGAGGACGTAACTCAAGAGAGATGGGACCACAGGAGACAGGCATTATCGGGGGAGAAATGGGGGGCAAATAGGGACGATGTGGAGGGAGCGTTAGACATGGAGCGAGGAGAGGTAAAAAATGCCTAGCTAGTGTAAAAAAAATCAGAGGTAACCATATTAGTCCAAAAACCTACTGAAAAATTACACATACAATATCTCTAGATGAGTCCATATGTATAGCTAAAGGCTACATAACAAGAAACAGTACCAGACAGGAGAAACCTTCCTTTGAGTTATTGGCCAAGGTAGTCCAAGAGACTTCCAAAATTACACAGGCTATTGCCACAGCCCTTGATTGTCTCCCAGAACTTGAAGGTAAGACCCTATTGCTGAAGACAGGACATACTTTGAACACAGGGTTTGGAGCAATGGAGCTGGAACTGACCTGGAAGCCACCTCCTGTGAAGGCTAGCTCTCATAGCTTTGTAGAGCACTACACAAGTTGCTAAGGTCCAACCCCAGTTTTAAGGCCTAATAATCACAACAATGAACTACCATGTGGGTACTGGGAACCTAACCCAGGTCTTCTACAAGAACAGTAAGTAAGTAGATAAGTAAGCAAGCAAGCAAGCAAGCAAGCAAGCAAGCAAGCAAGCAAGCAAGCAAGCGCTCTTAACTGCTGAGTCATCTCTCCAGACCCGTTACAGTCTCATTTTCTGGTGTATAAGTTCATCTGCATGTAAAAAGTGTTTATTTAGTTCTGGCAAATAGACAACCTCTACAGTTTCAAATAGCAAGACTTCCCACGTGTCAGAGTTTTCATCTAAATGGTATCAATCAAAAATAGTAAAGCTGTCAAAATAATTATTTTACTATTCATGTACTGATAGTCCAGATATAATTCATATTTTATAGAAGAGAACAGTTGTTGGTCATGTTGCTTATATTAAACTTACATGCCTTTTACTCTGCAAACTTTTCAGAATATATAGATAATGTTTAGACACACAGTTCCATGATGGGTCAATAATGCACAAAAGCACACCTTGACCAGGACTCCTTAATTATGCATATCTCTTGCCTTCTATTTAAACCTTAACCTCATGTCAAGAACCTGAAGATGGACCTAAGAGGTCACCGGATCTCTTTGTTCCTCTTCCCAGTTTGGTCACATTGATTTTCTGCTTTTCACATCTCGATTTTCTGCTTTTCACTTTTAACTTGGCTCTTTTAATTCGGTTATTGAGGACTAATGGTCAAACCTGGCTTGTTGTGGGGGGCATAGGCTATGACCATAAATCCAGTAACAATCATAGTGACCCTAAATCCTGTAACATAGTGACCTTCCCCTCCACCCAAGTCTATCTTTATTAGTGCTGACATGAGGCTTATGTTTAAATAGAAAGAAGTATGCATAATTAAAGAGCCTTGGGCAGGTGTCACCTATCACTGACCCTTCGTTGTCTCAGCTCTGGTCTGATAAATTGTCGGAACTGTGCGAAATCTCTTCCTAGGAGTCAAGTTCCTCCTCTGACTGACATCTGGGCTTAAACCTTTCCTTTCCCTTAACATGGGGTTGGTGGGAAAAATTTTAATTCTTTGGGGTCCATTGCTTCAATAGTCTGATAGCTACTGAAGGAGGGGCACAGGTTTTTTTAAAAATTATTTTTAGAGCATCTCCTCTGCTGCCAGGGTAGTTACATTGGGAACCCTAGAGCTGAGTGTTTCCTCCAAATTATGGTATTAGAAATGAGGCAGGCTAGAGAGGTAGCTAGTTAGGTATTAGCAGGGTTGGAAGTCATTGAGGTTGGATCCACCCTCATAACCAACAGTTTGTAAAACCATGGACTAAAACTGCAGGACTCTGATTACTGGTCAAAAGTGAAAGAAAGAAAGAAAGAAAGAAAGAAAGAAAGAAAGAAAGAAAGAAAGAAAGAAA
>NW_008348586.1:210649-272805 GCF_000622305.1 Nannospalax galili | reverse complement strand
AAAGAAAGAAAGAAAGAAAGAAAGAAAGAAAGAAAGAAAGAAAGAAAGAAGGAAAGAAAGAAAGAAAGAAAGAAAGAAAGAAAGAAAGAAAGAAAGAGAGAAAGAAAGAAAAAGAAATGGGTTCTTGTGTGAAGACCTTACAGGGTGAACTGCTTGGAAGGAAACTAGTAGATGACTATTTAAATCACAGAAGATTGCTATCTAGCCCAAGGCTTTCTAATAAAGAATAAGGGCTTACCACTGTCCCCTCCTATAAGAGTCAATCTAAGTGGGCCTGTCAAATCACTTAGTGTTCTAGTTACTTCTATTGCTATGATGAAACACTGACCAAAACCAACTTGGGGAGTAAAGGATAAAATGTCTCAACTTAGAAAGCCCCAAGCCAGGTTAAGAAAGTCACAGACCCAAGCTAAGAAAAGCCTCAACTCAGAAACTGTAATATCTAAGGAAAACATATGCCTGCACTTACTTACTGTCCCAAACCCTCAAACCGTAACACCAGTACTTACTGTCCCAGACCCCCAAACCATAACACCAGTACTTAGTGTCCCAAACCCCAAACTGTAAAAAATTCGGAACTGCAGAAAAATACCCTCTGTTTCCTCTTTTAACGCCCGGCCCCTTTAAAAACTTGACAGCAACTGGACCTCAATGCGCAGTTTCTATCCCACAGAGAAACTATTGCCCTTCATTGTTCTAATAAAGACCAATCTGTTCCCGTTGGGTCTCATCTTCCATTTTCACATTGCCCTGGTCAATCCCAATCTAAAATTTTCTAACAGAGAAGAAAGGTCTTATTTGGCTTACAGCACAGTCCATCATCAAGGGAAGTCAAGACAGGAACTCAAGGCAGGAACCTGGAAGCAGGAGCTGAAGCACAGACCATGGAAGATAGCTGCTTACTGGCTTACTTCCTTGGTCTGTTCACCTCACCTCTGCCCTGGGTGCTCAGCCTGCTTACTTATACAACACAGGACTACCTGCTCAGAGGTGGCACCACCTACAATAGGATGAGCCCTCTCACATCACACAACAATCAAGAAAAATGCCCTATGGACATGGCCAGAGGCCAATCCAATGGAAGAAATTTCTCAATTGATGTTCCCTCCACCCATGTGTCAAGTTGAAAACTGAAGCTATCCAGCACACCTAGATAGGAAAACACCCCTTAGGAATATCCACCTGTCACTGAGCCCTTAGAAATAGAATAAGTAGGAGATGGCAGTTAAGAGTACTTGCTGCCCTTTCAAGAGGACCTGGGTTCAGTTCCCAATATCCAATCAGGAGGCTCACAACTGCCTATAACTCTAGTTACAGAAGATCCAATGTCATCTTCTGATCCCCTTGGACACACACCTGCAGTCATTCATACATACATACAAAATAAAAATAAGTCTTTAGAGATAGTATAAATCCTACCTAAAATGTAGATCATCACAATGAGCTCCTTAACTGTTTTCCACTCTCACCCCTTAAGAGTGTGCTTTACTTGGCTCAGAAATAAGCTCTACCAAGGTCTAAAAACCACATCAGTGACCAGTACAGCAAATGACATTGGTTCAGTAATGGCATTTTTATCCTGGGGGTAATCAACAGCTACCTAGCTGGACTTAAAGCTCATTCAATGGGAGGAACCTCATGTCTGGTACTGTAAACCTAGACAAATACACATAGCTGGAGAGCTCATAGACCTTAGACAAAACCCCAAGGCTCTCATACCCATAGACTAATGTAATTTCTTACTATGTGCAAAATATGGATCCTTAAATTTACAGACAAGTATCCCAGTCACCACCCATCAAAGCTGCTTCTTTTTCAACAGAGATTATTACAGTTACACCACTGGTCACACAGAGATTCTCTATGAATCGCCCAAGCCTAGGTGGCACATCTGGGATGCAACCTCTACACCTAAGACTCATGGAACATAGAAGAACAAGGGATGAAGAGAACACTAATTCATCTTTCAATTCTCATCAGTGAAGCTCCCTTATGCAACAGGGCCAGGAACACAAAAGGCCACAAATGGCCAAAAAGCAGAGAATTAGAGTCAACAGAGTGTGGGTCCTTGGACAGGACTCCTATAATTAGGTTCACCCTTCCAGGGGTCAGGGACCATTGCAGAAAAGGAGGTGGAAAGATTGTAAGAGCCAGGGAGGAGGTACATGATCATATGGAAATAGTTCTACAGGCTCCTGGGACCCTTCTCATACAAACTTACAGCAATAGTATCAGCATGCACAAGACCCATTCAAACTTAGGCAGACAAAAACCCAGCACAGAACTGTGGAAATGAACAGCAAGCCCCAATCTTAGTCAAAGAATTATTGGCAGCTGATTACTGCTAGGTAAGGAAGAGCTGATCTTCTTGAAGGGAGAGATCTAGGTAGGCTGACTAAACCCCAGAGGATGAATTTGCACTGAGGGACATCACAGGACACTGACTTTACATAATAGGCCTTTATACAAATGACAGAATGCATGAACTCCAGTGGAGGGCTATGGGAGGATGCAAAAGGGGAAGAGGGTATAAAGATGATTTTATGTATGAAATACACAAAAATTCAATAAAAATTTTAAGAAAAGAAATAAGCTCTACTTGTCTCCCACACTATGCTCTGTGTGTTCCTCTGAACTCTTTCAATAGAGATCACAAGGACTAGGGAACCAACAGGAGTCCTGACTAAGAAATCTTCTAGTGTTTCTACCTGCTCGCAGTCAGTTTTTCTTCATGTTCACCATGGTAATGGAAATGGCAAAACTAACTCCGTTTTGTTCTAGCTGACTTTTACTTTACCCTGTGTTTTTGCCCAGCCATTCCCACTGCAGCCAGTCAGGCAGAACAACTCATGCAGGTAGTTTCAGGAAGTACATTGTTTCTATAATCCTGAGAAACTTTTTTGTCCAGATAGCATATTCTACCTCCCAGCTATACCTGCAACTCCATGGAGCCATTGTTTCTGCAGTTCTGAGAAACCTGTTTTTTTTTCCTTATCAAAACTTTTTGTTAACTAAGAACCTCTTTGTTAACTGACTTGCTCCTGGTCTGGTATAACTATGGTGATCTGATATAACTATGGTTATTGGCTTTGGCCCTGACATGATATAATTGTTTAAGCTTTATAAACCCTCTCCTGCTGCTCCTCAAGGTTAAGAGTTCTCTTGGGCACGAGCCCCCTCTTTGACTGCCAGCTTGCTAGCTAGTATAACAGAATTTAGAGTCCCTCTGTGCAGTCTCTCTCCTCCATATTACATTTGGAGGCCCCTTGCGAGATTCCACTCAGGGGCTCAGCCTTGCTCCTCCAGATCTCCTGGCTTGATGAATTGTTATTGGACAGGCATCCTCTGAGACATTCCAGGGCCCCACGACTCTCTCATCAGAGCCAGAGAGTCCTGGAATGACTGCTCCAAGATCCCAAAACCAAAACTGATTGAGTCCTTCTGATTCTCCTAGGAGGTAAGTTCTGTTATTTCTGGTTTGGAGCTCCATTCTGGTCTGGTCTGGTCTGGTCTGGTCTGGTATTTAAAAATAGGAGTGCTATCACGACGGAGACCTTCCCAAGGCTTCCTCCGAAATAGCCAAGACATAGATTGAAGAGATCATCTGGAATTTTTGGTGTACCACTTAAACCTGGTTACTCTGGTCTCTGTTCAAGTCTGTTTTAGGTATATGAATAATTGTATGACTGAACGAAGGACTGGGCAGTTGTAGGAAGTGAGTTATGCTCTGGAAAGTACCTGTCCAGAGGGTCCTGTCTTTTGTCTTGTTTATTCTGGGATGAGAGTGTGTCCTTGTTTGTTTCAACGGCTGTCCTGTGACTTTCCTTTCCTGATTCTCCCCTCGGGCTTACTCCACAGACTGTAATAACTGTATACCAGTGTGGCATGGCCCTCGCCTCTTAGGCACCACAGCAGGGTCACCCTCTGAGATTGGCAAGCCTGGTAAATTCCATGTATCTACCTCCTGCCACTGCTTTTCAACAACTCTATTCTGGCAGGTTTGTGGCTTTGCAGTTTTTCCACCCTACTGAGCAGCCCCCTCCCATGTCCAGGACATTCTCGTTTCTCTTCACCCAGGTCTGTCCCCGTGGCCTGTCCTCTCACCACCCGCAGCGAGTTTCTCTGAGGTATTCTCTCTCCAGACCCTCTACAACTGGCACAAAGGGGAAGAAATGGAATATAGCTCAGGACCTGCAGCCAGGACACTGCCCACTGAAGCCCGTCACTTGCCTCTTCTGTGCTGGTGAGATGAAAGAAAAAAGGTGGGAGGATTTCAGTCAGGCTGGACTTCCCTAGTCTGGGACTCATTTCTCTTCTCTCTGAAAGCAGTGTTCCTGGATGTTAGGACAGGTGGTGAATGCTCTATGACCCCCGTCCTTGGCCCCTTTATCCACCCTTCTGAGGGCACAAGTTGGTATTTATCTCTAGATGACTGTTCCTAAGGAGATGCTGTTCTACTCTGCCTTATTACTAAAAAGCAATATATATGAAGTTTTGTCTAAAATTAAGACATTTAATTGTCCCAGAACATAAAAGGAGATAGGAAAAATCCAACTTAAGCATATATAGTAAATGTAAAAAGGCAGAAAAAAAATTATATTTTATTTACTTTGGTTTAATTTTAGTTATTCTTCATAAGGGGAAAAAAGTATAATTCTTTACTAAAAAATATTTCAGTTTAGGGGGCTGGAGAGATGGCTCAGCAGTTAAGAACACTGACTGTTCTTGAAGAAGACCCAGGTTCGAATCCCAGCACCCACATGGCAGCTAACAACTGTCGGTAACTCCAGTTCCAGGGGATCTGACGGCCTCTTCTGTTCTCTTCTGTTCTCCGCGGGCATTGCATGACATGGCGCACTTACCTACAAGTAGGCAATACACTCATACACATAAAATAAAATATTTTTAAAAAATGTTTCAGTTTAAAACGGGATTACATTCTTTAAAGGTAATGGGAGGGAGGACTAATGCCCTGTGCCATCCCAGGTTTATAATAGTGACCAATTCAAGTCAGTGTTAACCATTACAGGAAATATCTGCCAATAAAAAATAAAAATTAAAAACAACTATAAATCTCCTTAAGAAGGTGAGGTGTGGAACAGTGCTGTTCCTGCCTTCCTGAACCCCCTCATCTTCTGATTTGGGGGGCTGGATGTTTCCATCTGTTCTTTGTCAGAGACTTTCTCACCTTGTGATCCTGTTTGCCTGATCAGGACTGGCTGGGTAGACAAATGAAAAGCCACAAAATGGGATAACATGGAAGACCCCAGAGCATCCTTGCTGTCCCTTCACTTCCATCCCGGCAGTTTTCTCAGTCCTCCTCACGCTTCCCATAAATGGATCTGGAATGTTAAAATTTAAGTAAGCCTGAGACATTACTAATGCGGATGGAATATAGTGATCTTCAGGGTCCTTCCTCCTTTGTTCTGCAGTTGTTCAAAGCTGATGCTACTGCCTTTCTGTCTACTGGGGATGCTTGTCCCTTGAGTCCTGGCCTGAGCACTGACTTAAGGTTACTGTGAAGCTATGGCTGTTCCCTTGGCTCCTGTATGTACTGACAGTGCCCTAATCTCCAAGACAGCTGCCCATAACCTTTCTCCGTATGGCCAGGTTTCCTGCTACTCTTATCCACAGCAGGCAGATCAGTGCCCCCCAACCACCCCCAGCTGACCTGTGAAAGAGGGTCGAGGGGTGTCTCCCTCAGCCAGTTGTGTTACTTACCCAAGATGCTGTGAATGTCCTGTCAAGCTCCAGCCTTCCTCCCTATCTGCCTTCTGCCCTGAGTCCCAGAACTGTCAGGCCCCAAGGGAGGGCATACAGGACCCGTGGCTGGGGTGGTTGCAGAAACTGCTCTGCTGCTGCTTCTAGGTACCTTGAAAAGATGCCCACACAGCTTTCTTTGCAATGAGAATTCCACTGTTTGTCTCCCACCCCCATGTATGCTACACTGGGTTTCTCTCTTCTCTTCTTTCCCAAGAGCTGAGGGCCTCCCTGCCCTACTGTTGCTGGTAGTCAGTGACCTGGGGATCCAGGACCTGGGATCCAGGGTCCTGGGTTGGACCTCAGAATGGACACAGAGACATGGGGCCCTGCATCTGGCCGTGCCCCTGTTTTCTGAAAAGCCTCAGGTCCTGACTGCTCCAGAGCGTTGGACAGTTTTTACTGGGCACTTCTAGTGAGAATCAAGGGGACAGCCCAAAGGCCACAAATCTATCCAAAACCACCGAGGTTCTTCAGGGGCCTAAGGAGTCCTTTTGATCCTCTGGCTCTAGAGAACACCCGAGCTCTAAATTTGGCCTTTGTTCAAAATTCCTCCACACTGTTTGGGAAAACCCTTCAAAAGGACTTGACAAGCTTCAGGGCTTCTCACTCTGACTCGATACTGCTCCAGTATGTGAATAACCTTCTGCTACATACTGCTGATGCAGCCACCTGCCTGTGAGACGCCTGAGACCTGCTCCAGCTTCTCCAGGACCTGAGGTTCCCTGTCTCCGTGAAGAAAGCTCAACACTACTAGATGGAAGTCTCCTACTTAGGGCACAAACTCTCTTGAGGTGAGAGGACCCTTACTGTAGCCTGGAATGAAGCCATCCTCCAGATCCCCACACCTAAGACCAAAAACCAGATACATAAATTTCTAGGGGCAGCAGGATATTGCCAACTTTGTAGCCTAGGCTTGGCTAAAATAGTAAAGTCCCACTACTCAGCCACAGCTGGGGACCAGAGATAAAGGAACAGGTTTTCCAACAGGCTTGGTCCTAACCCAACCCCCAGCTCTGGTCTTGCCTGATGTCCACCTTTCCATTCACAAAACCTGGGGGGTTGCAAAAAAGCATGCTTACTCAGACTCTGGGACCCTGGCAAAGGCCTATAACATACTTCTTCAAGTATCTAGAACCAGTAGCTTCAGGATGGCTCTCCTGTCTATACACCATAGCAGCTATTGTCCTACTGGTGAAGGAGGCTGACAAACTCACCTTGGGCCAAGACTTAATCCTAATGGCCCCCCATGCATTGGGTACCCTCCTCTGGGGAGCAAATGGCCAATGGATGTCAAATACCCACATCACTCAGTACCAGAGTCTGTTCTTTGATTAGCCCTGTCTCACCTTCTAAGCCATTCAGAGCTTCAACCTGGCAACTGGACAATAACCTGGAGGTGCTCCTACATGGCTGTAAGGATCTGCTGGACATCTCCCAGGCCAGTTCCCCGGACCTCTGAGACACCCCCTTACCTGAGGCAGATGTCAACTTGTTTATGAATGAAAACAGTCTCATGACAGAGGGGACCCAGAAGGCTGGAGCCACTACGACCACCTAATGGGATGTCCTCTAGGGCCAAGCCTTGCCCCAGGGCACCTCCACGCAAAAGGCTCAGAAATAAGCTCTGCCTGTCTTTTACTATGCTCTGCATGTTCCTCTGAATTCTTTCAATAGAGAGCCCAAGGACTAGGAAGTACATTATTTATACAATACTGGGAACCTTACATGTAGCCAGGTAGCATGTCCAGATAGCACATCCTCCCTCCCAGCTGTACCTGCACCTCCATGGAGCCCATTGTTTCTGCAATTCTGAGAAACTGTTTTCTCTTTATCAAAACTTTTCGTTAACTAAAAACCTCTTTATTATCGGGCATGGTGGCGCATGCCTTTAATCCCAGCACAGGAAGCAGAGATCAGCCTGCCTCTGCCTCCTAAGTGCTGGTCTACATAGTCAGTTCCAGGACAGCTGGGGCTACAGAGAGACCCGGTCTCAAAAAGACCAAAAAACAAAAACAAAAACAAAACCTCTTTTTTAACTGACCTGCCCCTGATTTGGTGTAGCTGTGGTCATCTGATGTAACTATGATTATTGGCTTTGACCCTGGCATGATGTAATTGTGGCTTTAAGCTTTATAAGCCCTGCCATGCTTCTCCTCAGGATCAAGAGTTCTCTTGGGCATGAGCCCTGTCTCTGTCTACTAGCTTACTAGCTAGCTAACAAAGGACTCCTAAATCTGATATTACCATGTGACGCTCCTCTATGCAGTCTCACTCAGTGTTACAGTAATGTGTATGCCCCACCCCCTTGGACTGATACCACAGAATTACTTACCCCTACACTTACAACTTCCTTTGGTATATGCATGCTGGTATGTGGTTCTGGGAGCTCCCTTACTTTCCTAGTTTGGGGACTAGAAGCCTCAGGTCACTTGCTCTTGCTCCACTTGTACTTCCCACCTTCTGTGACATCCATGCTAACCTAACTGCAGGCCGCATTTACAAAGTGAGGGCTATTCTGCTCATGTAATGTATCCCAGCGTCCCTGTTATCTTGTCAGAAGGTCTCTATATTTCCAGTATTGGATTGAGGATATAATACTAGACCTCTAATGTAAGTATTTGAGGCACATATTTTGTGTAGTGTACTGAGTCCTGAAGGAAACTTAAAGATTCCCCTGAGGCCATTAGCCTTCAATATTTGTGACCAATATAAGCAGTTCTTTCTTTTTTGGGTTTCCTCCCAATTGCTCCAGTTCCTTATAGGAACAAAATTCATAATGTATCTGAGAGAGGCTATTGTATTTTTACTATGTACCAAAAATAAAAATGGTGAAACTTAGTTCCTGCTAGTCAAGACTGGCAGGCCTGGAACCCTGTGTAGGCCAGACTGGCATCAAACTCACATAGATCCATCTGCCTTTGCCTCTCAAATGCTGGAATTAAAGGCATGTGCCACCACTGCTTTTTTTTTGGGGGGGGGAGGTCTTTTTGAGACAGGGTCTCCCTGTAGCTCCAGCTGGACTGGAACTCACTATGTAGACCAGGCTGGTCTTGAACTCACAGAGATCCACCTACCTCTGCCTCCCGAGTGCTGGGACTAAAGACGTGTGCCACCACACCCGGTACCACTGCTTTTTTTTTTTTTAAGATTTATTTTTTATGTATGTGTCTATATGTCATGGGTGTGGGGGTACCCAGGGAGGACACCAGATCCCTTGGAGCTGGAGTCACAGGCACTAGCGTCACCTGATGTAGGTACTGGGAATCAAACTTGGGTCCTCTGGGAAAACAGCAAGTGTTTTTAGCCACTGAGCAATCTCTCTAGCTCCAGGATGTTTCTATAATCAGGTACACCACACCTGATTTCCAGGCGCCTGAGTAAAAGAAGAATGCCTTAATCATTCACTGGTGTTTCACATGTAGGACTTGGCTCCTGCCAGACAAAACAATTCTGTAATCAAGCAATATGCACTACATCTGATTGCCAGGTAATATTGAACTTGGCAGCTACAGAATCAGACAGGGTACGCTGAATCAGGCAGGGTGCCTGCCGTGTGGGCTTTACTTGTGAAATTTGGTTCCCACAAGCCAAGACAATTCTGGTATCTGGAAAGGTATTCTACACTTGATTCCCAGGCTCTTGAATGAAAGCAGATGCCCCAACCATTCACCGGCATTTTGATAAGGCTAATTAGAAGGTTACTTTGGTATGAGCTCTTTGAATTCTTTCTCCTCTAGTGGACAACTCCCCTGCAATTCCTAGTGCTTTACCTCTTGGATGTACCCTTAGTAGTTGGGACAAGTTTGATCTCTAAACCTCAAAAAGAAAAAAAATTAGTTGGCCTTAGCTATTAATTATTTTTATTATTTTTATAAACAATTGGGAAAATGACCCAAAGTAAAAAATCTTAGATTTATGCAATGTAACCGGGTGATTTAAGTGAGATGCAATGTAACCGGGTGATTTAAGTGAGATGCAGTGTAACCGGGTGATTTAAGTGAGATGCTAAGGAACATGGCCAATACCGGCGATTTCAACTTTAATAACATTCTCCAACTAGATCCATTTTGTAAAAGATAAAAAGTGGTCCAGATGTGGGGCTGGAGAGATGGCTCAGCAATTAGGAGTACTGGCTGCTCTTGCAGAGGACCTGGATTCAGTTCCTAGCACCCACATGGTGGCTAACAATTATCTATAACTCCAGTTCCAGGGGATCCAATTGTGCTGGATAGTTTCAGCTGTCAACTTGACACACCTAGGAAGAGAGACCCTCAGTTGGGGAACTTCCTCTATCAGATTAGCATGCCTGTGAGGCATTCTCTTGATTGTTGAGTAATGTGGGAAGGCCCAGCCCACAGTAAGTTTTGTGGTCCTGAGTTGTGTAAGAAAGCAGGCTGAGCACTGGTCAGAAAAAGCCAGGAAGCATTGTTCCTCCATGGTCTCTGCTTCAGCTCCTGCGTTCAGGTTCCTGCCCTGACTTCCTTCAGTGATAGATTATGACAGAGAGTTGTAAGCTGAAATAAACCTTTTCTCCCCAAGTTGTTTTTGGTCATGGTATTTTTCACAGCAATAGAGAAACAAACTAAGGCACTGACACCCTCTTCTGGCTTCCACGGGCATTGCACACACGGTGCATTTACATACCTTCAAGCAAAACACTTATACAGATAAAATGAAAATAAATACATCAAAAATTTAAATAAAAAGTGGTTAGATGTACCATATGTCCATGTTTTTTGGTTTTAAGCAAAAAGCTCCAATTACATCAGAAATTTCATTTAAAAAAAGAAAGGAACCAGCAAGGGTAGGAAAGAGATATAGAATGTTTTAGGTATGAAAATACAATTATGATAAAAAGGAAATGCCTATAAATAAAAAAGATTTACATCTTACTAAGATAAGTATGGGCTGGAGATGTTACTCAATTGGTAGAGTATTTGCCTAATATATATTAAGCCCTGGGTATACCAGCACTGTATAAGCCAGGTGTGGCAGCACATACCTATAATCCCAGCACTCAGGAGGTAGAGGCTGGAGGATCAGAAGTTCAAGGTCATGCTTGGCTATATACTGAGTTCAAGGTCAGCTTGAGCTACATGAAATCCTGCCTCAAAAAAAAAATAGATGGGAGCTTTTATCCTCTTATCTAATCCCCAAAAGATTTTAGGGTTACTGCTTCAGAGGGGTAATGTTAGAATAGCAAAAAGCCCCATTTAAACCAGCCTGGTCTACATAGTGAGTTCCAGGACAGCTCGGGCTAAAAGAAAGAAAGAAAGAAAGAAAGAAAGAAAGAAAGAAAAGAAAGAGAGAGTACACGAGTACATGAAGTTGTCAGAAAAAAAGTGATGGGGAAATATGGGAGGAGTTGGAGGGAAGAGAGTGGGCATGGATTTGATCAAAACACCTTATATGCATGTTTGAAATTCTCAGTAAAGTTTTTCTTGTAAGTTAAAAAAAAAACAAAATAGAAAAGAAAAGAAAAAAATAATTACATACATTTTCTGTTGAGCTTGTGGGGCTTTTAACTACTAAATTACTTTGGAAATGGTCTTACAGTGTCAAGATGTATTTAAAAATCTGTGTTTAGCTGGGCATGGTAGCATACATGGGAGGCAGAGGCAGGTGGATCTCTGTGAGTTCAAGGCCAGCCTAGTCTACATAGTGAGTTCCAGGCCAGCTGGGGCTACAGGGAGACCCTGTTTCAAAAAGACTAAAAAAAAAAAATCTGTGTTTGTCAAGTTTTATCTGTTATACAATAGTTAAAATTTATCTAAAAAATGTTATGTGTATGAGTGTATTGCCTACATGTATGTAAGTGCATCTGTGTCATGCAATGCCTGCAGAGATCAAAAAATCATGTTGAATTGCCCTGAAACTGGAGTTACAGATGGTTGTCAGTCCCCATGGAGGTGCTGGGAATCAAACCCGGGTCCTCTGTAAGAGCAGTCAGTGCTCCTAACCGTGAGCCATCTCGCCATTCCCCAGTAGTTAAAATTTAAACCACTACTTATTCTTCAAGATGGGTGTAACTGGTTTGGAGAGATTGTGGCTCAGTGATTAAGAGCACTTGCTGCTCTTGAAGAGGCACCAGGTTCAAGTCCCAGCAACCACATCAGGTGGCTCACAACCACCTGTAACTCCAGCTCCAGGGGGATCTGAAGCCCTCTTCTGGCCTCTGTGGGCACTTGCGTATAACCCACTTGCGTATAACAGACACACTCATATACACACAAATAAAAAAATAAATCTTAAAAATAAATCCCTGAAGCCTGGCATGGTGGCACCGCCTTTAATCCCAGCACTTGGGAGGCAGAGGCAGTCAGATCTCTGTGAGTTTGAGGCCAGCCTGCTCTCCATAGTGAATCCAGGCCAGCTGGAGTACAGGGAGTACAGGGAGCCCCTGTCCAAAAAAAACCAAAAAAAAAAAATCCCTGTACAAAAAGTACTGTTGTGACTAACCTGGACACTCAACAGCCATACTGGGAAACTAAAGCCAACGAAGATAAAGAAGGTAAAAGGACACCCAATATTTTGGCCCCTGGCCATCATCATTTCCAGGGGATGATGATAGGACACCCCTAAAAAGATCTTGCAATTCAAGTAAGCTACTCATCCTCTTGATCAGAGAGACCATAGAGACCCCAGAGGTTAAAGTCTAACCAGTGTTGCTAGCTGCCATGTGAGTGCTGAGAACTGAAATGGCTCAGGGGTTAAAAGACGGATTCTTGCCTTAATACTTTCAAGGGAAGCCACATGGTCAACAAGACTATTCTAGCAGATGGCACAATTGGCAGGAGAAAAATTAAAAGGAGCCAAAAGTCTCCTCCCAAGTCCTTAACACATAGAGAGCCTTGACTGACTTTAGCAGTGAAAAGAAAGGTTGAGGGGCTTACAAGGCCCTACCTCTCCCTGAGGATTATATGTGGGTGATGGTTGTGAGGGAGCAAGTCATGAAGCCATGCCCTCCCAGAGGAGCTATTGGCAGTTAATGGTTACAAGGAGATAGGGAGACATTTTCTTCACTAGTGTAGCCATTGGTAAAGTGCTCGTGCTCATGTAGCTAATCTCTCACCCATGCTTCTATAAGCAGCCTTCTTTCATATTCCCATAGCCTCTGAATCCATTTTTTTCTGCTTTTGAATGAGCAGATATATAAGGTTGGAAGAGAAAACTCACCTAGAGTGCTCTTCCCCAGGCTTTTAGAAACAACCCTCATATTTTTTGGACAGGCCCTAGCTAGGAACTTAAATGATTTAAGATAAAGAAATGACCTTACAATATATAAATGACCATCTTATCTGTTCTTCCACATGACAGTTAACACCCATCCTTAACTCCAGTTCCAGGAGATCCAGTGCCCTCTTCTGGCCTCCTTGGGACAAAGTGTGGTGTATTTACATACAGGCAGGCAAGCACTCATACAGGTAAAATAAAAATAAATAAATAAATAAAATCTTAAAACAAAAAACTGGGGCTGAAGAAATGGCTCAGGGGTTAAAAACACTTGCTGTTCTTCCAGAAAACCTGGCTTCAATTCTCAACACTCATGTGGCAGCTAGCAACTGTCTGTAACTCCAGTTCCAAGTGATCTGACGCACTCTTCTGGCCTCTTCTGGCATTGCACAACACAGGAGCACTTACATACATGCAGGCAAAACATTCGTACACATAAAAATAATAAATAAAATATTTAAAAACCTGTATGTTACTGAATGCCAAGAAAGTGCATTAGACCAACAACTGATTCTGCTCTCTCAGGAAAAGGATTCCCTTTTGGTCAATGACCTTGGAATGTATCTCCCGATTTCCACAGTAAAAAATGGATTATATCACCTATGATACTAATAGTAATTCTATTAGTCTTTGGACCTTATGTATTTAACTGCTCCCTTTCTTCTCTCTCTCTCTCTCTCTCTCTCTCTCTCTCTCTCTCTCTCTCTCTCAGCAGGGTTTCACTATGTAATTCTGACTGGCTTGGAGCCTGCTATGTAGACCAGGCTGAACACACAGATCTCTGTCTCTGAGTGTTGAGACTAAAGGTGTGTGCCACCAGGCCTGGCTCCTCTCTCTTCATTTTAACTCCTCTTCTTACAGTCTATCCACCATCAAGTGGATACAGTCTAACTCCATATATCTGGGTCTCTTTGTTCATCCTCTGAGGCTTGAAAGTCAACAAGGGTGGAGACCCCAAACCCTTCTGCATCCCATTTCAGCTGTAAGTAGCCAGACCCGCTCAATTCCCATCTCCTAAATGATTTTAGAGTCTCAACTCTTGAGTGGGGATTTCTAGGTACTAGCAGGCTTGGAATTTTCAGGGATGAATCCCCTTCCCTTATAATCAGCAGCTTATAAAAGCATATACTGAAGTTGTAGGACTCCAATTACTGGTCAAAAGAATAGGAACTGCATCATATCTCCAGCCCTGGATGGAGACATGACATTCTGAACTGCTCAGAAGGCCAATAATAGGCAACAATAAAAATCTTGTAAGATCATTATTTAGCCAGAGACGTTCTGATAAAGAAAAAAGACATTGTCCCTTCCCATAAAAGTCAATTCAAATGGACTAGTCAGTCACCTGAATAGGAAAAAGCCCTTAGAAAAACCATCTCTTTGAGAGGATTTAGAAGTAATACAAAACCTGTCTAAATGTAGCTTGGCACAATGATCCTTTTGGTCATTGTCCACTCTCATTCCTTGAGAATAGAACATTTTATTCCACGATAAACTTTACCTGTCTTCTACACTGTACTATTTGCCTCAGCTGAATTGTTTTGGCTGAGATCACAAGGGTCAGTAGTAACAACATGGGGAAAGAGACAGCTGTATGACTTGGAAAGGCTTATCCAAAGCAGAGATGTATCACAGCGCAGCAGGACGTCATACAGTCATTCAGTGGGAAACAAGACCTTACCCAGACCAGCCAGGACCAACATGGCAGACCCAAATGACCACTAACTGTCCTTTGCTTCATTATACTGGCATTTCTACCTTAGCATTGTAATTTGTGCTGTTCCCATCATACATCAACTCCATGACACATCTGAAAACCGAATATAAGAACAGAAAAGGGGGCAGGGCTAGAGAGTTGGCTCAGCGGTTAAGAGCATTGGCTGCTCTTGCAGAGGACCCAGGTTTGATTCCCAGCACCCACATAGCAGCTAATAATCATCCATAATTACAGTTCCAGGGGAATCACTTCAGGTCCAGGGGAATCTAATGCCCTCTTCTGACCTCTGAGGGCACTGCATGACATGGGTGCACTTTGCATACATTCAGGCAATACACTCATACACATAAAATTACAAAATAAAAAAAAATTAAGGAAAAGAAAAGGGGAGTAGACCTTATTTAGAGAAATCCCCCACCAACCCATTTGAGAACTTCTTGTTGTTTTCTGGCCTTAGCTCATGAATAAGCCTCCCTCTCATTGAGCTTGACTATAAGATGTACTGTCCAAATCCCCTGTGGGTGCAATTCACTCCAAGAAAGCCAGTGTTCACTCCTGAGTAGGCACTTTCACGTTGTAATTAAATCTGTCTCACTAATTGTTTCCTCTTTCAATTCTTCTCTGATGATGACAAGAAACTGGAGACACTTGGTTGAGGTCTCAGTCTTTCTGTTTCTCCCCGAGACCTTGCCAGTCCTTTGCTACTGGTAATAGTAGGACAGTGAGAGGCTTCACCTCACTGCTCAGAATGAGGTGGGGTCAAAAGACAGGAAAAGTTAAGGAGACACGGGAAGGAAATGGAACACCAGCGTTTGGTTGACGTCTATGACCAGATGAAAGTCAAAGATTTTGATATAACTAACAGAAGTCATTGTGAACATTGTCTTCTACATGAGACAATATTCATTCATTCATTCATTCAATTTCTTTTTTCCTTTTCTTCCTCCTCTTCCCCCCTCCCACCCCTGCCATCCTTTTCCTTTTCTTTTCAGATAGAATCTCTTATAACCCAGGCTGGCCTCGCACTCATGTCCAAGGATGACCTTGAACTCCTTAGTCTCCTCTCAAGTCTTAGAGTCACAGGTGTGGGCCAACATGCCCAGCATAGAGATATTTCAAATAAGGATGCTGAAATAGCAATGAACCATTCTTAAAGTCAATGCACATATGGCTTTCAAATTTAATCTTACTCCTTTCCCAGCTATAGATCTATAACTTTCTGATTATCTCACAAACAAGATTATGAACTTTGTTTACACTAGAAACATGTCTTAACTCCTTAGTGAGGGAGTCTTTAGCCCTGCCCCATAATGATCTATTTTTTTTAAATCTCTTCTACCTGTAATTCTGTCCAATGCTCTTTAGAAACTGCTCTGTTCTCATTGGTGAGGAGGAGGGAGAGGAGGAGGAAGAGGAGGAGGAAGAAGTTCCTTAGAAACCCTTTAAGTAATGTAATTACAGAAGCTACCAAAATTTTATGTTGGCTATTGTTAAAACACTTAAAGGTTGACTCTCTTGAGAAGTCCTTGCCCATGTCATGGGTTTGTGCTGTCCTTTTCCTAAGCATCTCTCTCCTTAAATGCCCAAGCTAAATTCATATTAAATTTATTCTTTTTAAATTTTATTTATTGGATATATATATATGTATATATATATATATATACATGAGTGTTTTGCCTACATATATGTAAGTGTACCTGCACTTGCAATGCCCACAGAGGCCAGAAGAGGGCATCATAACCACTGGAACTGGAGTTGTGGACAGTTGTTAGCCACCATGTGGGTGCTGGGAAACAAGCCTGGGCCCTCTGCAAGAACAGCCAGTGTTCGTAACTGCAGAGCCATCTCTTCAACCCCTAAAACATTTTCTTAATAAACTTTAACTCTGATTCATAGTGATTCATCCTGAAATTCTTTTCTTGCACAAAGTCAAGAATCCTAACTTCTTCTAAGGTCTCTGAAAGAACTCAAATTGCTACAGCTGGTGGTGTGGAGCTGACTCTTACTGCTTCTGACAAGAATAGTATAGAAGTTAAAATTTACAGGTTAGGTATGCTGGCATTTAGGTATGGTGGAAGCTGAGGCAGGAGGGGCCTAAGTTTAGGCCAAGGCTGGCTATATAGCCAAAGCCTGTCTGGAAACAAACTAAAAACATGAATTATATTTCTGGAAATTTCCATTTAATAATTTTGGATCACAGTTGGCCTCAAATACTTGAAACTAGAAAATAAGGCCGTGGCTGGGGGTAGAGGGCAACTACTATGCTTCAGGGATGTGAACTGTAAGCTTTTAGAACTCATAGGATTTTTGTATTCTCCTACTCTCTCTGTACTCTCTCCCTTATTCCCTTTCTTTCTCTTTGTAGTGCTGAGGAGTCAACATCAGGGCTTTGTCACTGTTGGGTACTAGGCAAGGGCACTACCTTGCATGCAATTACCTTTAAGATAGAACCCCAGCTCACTCTTTTTCTTGTACTTAGGTAAGGAGAAATCACTGGTTAAAGTAGTCAAGGGGATCCCAGAACTGAACCACAGGTTGACGGGCTTGGTTTGAGCAATTAGAGCACACATTAACTAAAATGACCACTACTGTAAGAAAAAAATACATTGGAACAAATCATGGCAACAACTTCTGGCCTTGAGAAAATATTCCTTGCACTAAAGGAATATAGTAAAAATACTATTAGACCAAATTTCCATGTGTTTCCTTTCTAGGGTCTTACCTTAGCACTGAGAGACCCAAGATTCATTGTAAAGGGGAACCTGAATTACTTAAGAATTGAGTTTTCTACCCCCAGCTACACTTTTACATGTGTAAATATTAGACACTGGCAGCTGCAAATACTAGCAAAAATGGCAAGATATCACTAAAGATAATTTAGAATTGTGATACTCCTTATGTCAAATGGTCTGAAGGAATAATGATGATGCATTTGAAAATGTGCATTTGAAGGTGATCTCTAGTGCTGGGGATGTTGCTGAGTAGTGGAGCTCATGCTTATCATAGGCCAGAGCCTGGGTTCAATTGCTAGCACTGGAAAAAAAAATCCCAAACTAGACCACCTAGTCCCGTTTAATGTGTAGGAGCTTCTGAAATGATGTCAAAGAAAAGTCTTTTTGAACAATAGATTCATTATTATTTTTTTGTTGTTTTGTTTTGTTTGAGATGGGGTATCCCTATAGCCCCATCTGGTCTAGAACTCAATATGCAGACAAGGCTGTCCTCAAGCTCATAGATTTCTGCCTGCCTCTACCTCCAGCATGCTTAAAGGTGTGCAATACCACACCCAGCTTAGATTTATTATTCTTATTTTATGTATTGTGAGTCTTTTGCCCATATGCATGTATGTGCATCACATGAGTGCAATGCTCACAAAGGCCAGAAGAGGGAGTCAGAATGCATGGAACTGGAGTTATAAATGGTTGTGAGCTACCATATGAGTGCTGGGAACTCAACCCCAGTCTTCTACAAGAGCAGTCAGTGCTCTTAACCACTGAGTCATCTCTCCAGCCTTAAACAAAAGTTCTTAAAAATCTTTTTTATTTTTATTTTATGTATATGAGTGTTTTGTCTGCATATATGTAAGTGTACCACATGCATACAGTGCTCACGGAGGCCAGAAGAAGGCATCAGATCCCCTGGAACTAGAGTTATGAACTGAATCTGTGTCCTCTGCAAGAACAGCCAGTGCTCTTAACCACTGAGCAATCTCTCCAGCCTCCAACAAAAGCTCTTATTGCCTCTTTTAAAAGATTTTTTTTTAAAGGGCTAAGGAGATGGCTCATCGGGTAAATGCATTTACTGCATAAGCGTGAAGACCTGAGTTCAAATCCCTCAGGTAAAAAAGTTAGACACAGCAGCAGGAGTGTCTGTAATCCCAGCACTCCTACAGGAAATGGAGACACAAGAGTCCCTGAAGCTGGCCTGGCAAACAAAGTATCAAAACAGCAAAGAGATTTTGCCTCAAACAAACTGGAAGGTGAGAACTGACACCTGAAGCAGTCCTCTGACCTCCACACGTGCTCTGTGGTGTGCACATGCCAGTATTCACACTCAGGATTATACGCACACACATACACAAAAGGTTCTGTACAGAAGCCAAAGAAAAGCCTTACGTGACTAATAGGACAAGCTGCATCTGACTTCTTCACTTTGTTATTACTCTGTCTGAAGGCAGAAGGCTAGAAAAATGTTTATGGAAGTTAAGTCCTCAAGCCAAACAAGCCTGTTTCTTTTTCGGAGTTATCCTTGCCAGGTTGGCCCTGATCTCAGTTACCCTGCTAAGAGACAGAAGCTAATGCCAGGCTAACAGTGCACATTTGTAAACCCAGTACTGGAGAGGCTGACACAGATTACTACAAGTTTGAGGCCAACCTGGGCTACATAGCTATTTTGAAGCAAACCAGTGCTATCAAGACTGTCTTGAAAACACATGCACACAGAAGCTAAATTGAAAAGCCATCTAATCTCCAAAATAAGACTCTGCTATTCAGCTGATTAGTTCAAGCAGGCTTCTGAATCATCTTGTAAGCTCGTTTGTGTGTTCCCACATAAAATTCTATAGTACATTTTTATGAATTTGTTGTTTTCTTTAAAAAATTTTTCTTTAAAATCCATTGAGTTCCCTGTGACTCACCTAAGAAACACTATAAACTTAATTCTCCTCTGGTCATGTACATTTTTATGAATTTGTTGTTTTCTTTAAAAAATTTTTCTTTAAAATCCTTGAGTTCCCTGTGACTCACCTAAGAAACACGTATAAACTTAATTCTCCTCTGGTCAAAGTTTTGTTAGAGAGCAGCAGACATGTTGATAGGTCAATCACAAAGGGCTACAGTTTACAGCCCTTCTCCAGAGACAGACCTCAAGACCAGGCTAGAGGAAATATATAACAAATCATTCAATGTTTAAGCTTTTTTCCTTATTCCCACTTTTCTACAATTGCTCTATAGGAGCTTTCACCATTGAAGCCTTCCTAACTAGATCTATGAATTTGATGTAATTTTTTTGGAAACAGGATCTTCCTATAGCCCCAGCTGGCCTGGAATTCTCTATGTAGACCAGGCTGGCCTCGAACTCACAGAGATCCACCTGTCTCTGCCTCCTGAATTCTGGGATGAAAGGCGTGTGTACTGCATCCAGCATAATTTTTATTTTTGATGAGCTTAAGAAACAAAAGTTGGGGGCAAGGGAGATGGCTCAGTGGTTAAAGCACAAGCATGAGGACCAGACTACAGATCCCCAGAACCTATGTAAATATTGGTGGGCATGGCAGCCCCCCACCCCCACATTTGTAATTCCAGCCACAAAGGCAGAGAACAGGGATCCCCAGAGCAACCTGGTCATCAAGTCTAGCCATATGGATGAGCTCTGGGTTTGATTGAGAGAGCTTTCCTCAATGAATAAGGTGGAAGAACTATGGAAGATGATGCCCTACATCAACATCAGTCTCTACAAACACACACACACACACACACACACACACACACATGTGTGCAGTGCCCATATCCATGCAAACATGTATACACACATGCACAACACAAGCATACAAAAAATTTTTTAAAACCCAAATAAATAACAGTTGGAATATCAAGTTTGCAGAGTATAGCCCACATGCCCAAACAGGGGCAGGCAGTACAATTTGAAGCAGATGGACAAGTTCCTCCAGGAACTCTCAGTTATCTGCTAGAGGTCCAGCTTGAGCTTGTACACACCAATGGAAAGCCACTCTTTAGAATTTCACCTCCTCTTGCAACAAGTGCACTGGTATGGTGGCTCTTAGATGCTGGAACAATATTCCAAGGACTGGGACTGTGGAGTTCGGGGCTGCAGGACAGAATGGAGATTTCTGTTCCAGATCCCATTTCTGCACCACAACAAGTTGGGTGCTCCCTCAACACCCTTCCCTGTGCCTGATACACAGGATGGCTGTCCAGGCTCACCCTCAATGTATGTGTCATCTCTCAAAACTGTGGATTTAAAGGCTCCTGCCTACAGGGAGTAACTGTGTCCTATGTTTCCTCATGGCTTTTGTCTGATGCCAATAAGGGACAAGGTTTGCAGAGCTGGCTGGCCTAAGGGCAGCTGTGGGCTGAGGTGAGGTTGGAAGACACCAGGATACAAGAAATCACAGATCAAGGCAGAGCAATGGAACCAACATACCAGTGGCCCCCACCCCTGTCCTAACCCAAACCATAACCATAACCCTAATGATGCTTCTGTCAAGTCTGCCCTTGTCATCAGTCAAAGAGAATTTGGTACCACCTCAATCCACTGTTGCAATTGGCTCACTGTAATCTCCTGGTCCCTCTTGTGTCAGCTCCTTATCCTTTGTCCCCCTCTTTCTTATTAACCTCCTGGCCTCTATCCATTACCCATGACCTCAGAGACACATGGGAAAAGGAGAGTACTTTGTCCAACAGTGACGGCTGGGGCCAAGCTAGGGAGATGCACACACACACACACACACACCACAAATAGTTGAGCACTGGGGAAGGTACATAGGAAAGCATGGGGAAGCCAAGGGTCTGTCCATCACCTGTATTTCTACCCTGCCTTCCCATTCCCTCAAGTCTCTGGGAAGGAAAACTTGGCCCCCAATCCCAGGTCATAAGTCAGAGACTTGGGTGGAACCCACCTCTCTCTTTAGCTGCCCAGGAGTCTACTGGTAGCAAAAACAGCTCTGCACTGCCTACCAACTCCAAGATACTAGCCCGAGGAGCTCTGGCAACATCTCCAGAAAAACTCACAGATTCACATATGCACATGTGAGTCCCCAAGCTCAGTCACCTGTCATGCTCTTCAGGGGACCACCTCTGCCAGCAGCTAGTGAGCAGCTCCATCCTCATGCCCACACCTCCAGAATGTGTTGTGAGATTCTTCTGCTTGTCAAAATAGTATTTTGTTGTGTTTTGCATTGTTTTGTTAGTGCTGGGGATCGAATACAAGATCTCATGCATGTTAGGCAGACACTGTATCACTGAGCCACACCCCAGCTCTCAGTTGAAATTTAGGAATATTCTACACAGAAAAGGGCAGGAAGTATAGA
Organism: Nannospalax galili; assembly: GCF_000622305.1. Lineage (NCBI taxonomy): Eukaryota > Metazoa > Chordata > Mammalia > Rodentia > Spalacidae > Nannospalax > Nannospalax galili. The sequence continues at coordinate 251,044 of NW_008348586.1, read as the reverse complement.
CAGGTGTTTTAACCCAGCAATAAGTCAAAGACCTAGTATGTGGAATAAAAATAGAAAAGTAGGTATTGAATGATTTCTGCAAACCAATTCACAAGACATTTTGTTGAGCCTTCACTGCAACCCTGTGTGTTGGGTGCTCCCTGGCGACATTTTAAAGAGGAAGAAGACAGATATGCAGAGACCACATACCTTGCCCATGGCCACACCAGGCATGTATGGCAAAACTAAAAAGTTGGGCCCAGAAATGTATTCTCAAAATTCTGGAAGTTGTCAGTATAGATCAAAGCATCAAATTTGTTCATGTTACAGTGATATTCACAAGCAAGACACAATTCTGTATTTATGTGACCTCAACAGTGTAGCACAATATTAAAGAAAGAAAAAGAAAAAAGGAGCATTATGCTCAGTTTCTGGTTATGAAATTTACTGATACATGAATTAACCTTGGATAATTTATTCTGTGAACTTCAGTTTCATCATCTGTATGGTGGCGCTAATACTTTGTTTTGCAAGATTGTTTTGACTATTGGTACGGAGTTAGATGCATAATAGGTTGCAACTGTTATAATTGCATTGATATATAGCCTCCTTTATTTTGCTATTCAAAACACTCATGATTTCACTCTCAATGTCATCTTCCAGCCTTAACTCCCTTTCCTGCTTGGTATAATTTAGACCATCATGCGCCACTGTTAAGAATTTCTTTCTCTTGGGGCTGGAGAGATGGCTCAGCACTGGCTGAGCACTGGCTGCTATTGCAGAGGACCCGGGTTCAATTCCCAGCACCCACATGGTGGCTAACAACCATCTGTAACTCCAGTTCCAGGAAATCTGACACCCTCTTCTGTCCTCCGTAGGCACTGCACCACATGGGTCTAGTTACATACATGCAGGCATTAACACTCATACACATAAAATAAAAATAAAATGTAAAAAAGAATTTCTTTCTCTCTTCTCTCCTCATTCTTCTCCTCTTTTTCTTCTTCTACTTCCTTTTTTCCTTTCTCTTCCCTCTTTCCTTCCTTCCCTCCCCTCTTTCATTCTTTCTCTCTCTTTCTTCCTATTTCCTTCCTTCCCTGCCTCCCTCCCTCCCCCTTCCTTCCCTCTCTCCCTCCCCCCTCTTTCTTTCTTTCTTTCTTTCTTTCTTTCTTTCTTTCTTTCTTTCTTTCTTTCTTTCTTTCCTTCTTTGTTTCTTTGTTTCTTTCTGTTTTTGTCTTGTTTTATTTTGCTTCTGAGAGAGGATCTTACCATGTAACCCAAGCTAATGTGGAACCTGCTGTGTAACCCAGGATGGACTCTAACTTTCAGTTCCTCTATCTCAGCCTTCTCAGTGCTAGGAGTGCAGATGTGTGTCACTTTTCTTACCAGTCTCTACACTGGGTGATTCACAAGGTGGAACCACAATAACTCCATGAATCCATCCATCCATCCATCCATCCATCCATCCATCCATCTATTATCTATCTATCTTTCCTTTGTTTTTTGAGATAGTGTCTCCTAGCAGCCCCTCCTGGAACTTGCTATGTAGACCAGGCTGGCCTCAGTTTCACAGAAATCCACCTGCTTCTGCTTCCCAAGTACTGGGATTAAAGGTGTGCCCCACCATACCCAACGACTCCGCTGATTTCTAAACACATTCCTCCATCATCTCAATTTTGTCTTCTACTGTACTTCATCAAAATATTACTCATTATCCTGAAAATTCTACTTCTAAGTATATAACAGAAATGAAAACAGAACCACATTGTTTATGAATATTCACAGCATCCAAATGGGAACAACACAAGCCTCGATCCACCAACCGAAAAGATGTCATAAATGATATATCAACAAAATAACATGTTATTTGGCAGTAAGATGGAATGCATACTAAAGCATAAATATGCCTCAGGAATAGAATGCTAAGTGAAAGAGGTCAGTCACAAAAAAGTCATATGTTGTATGATTCTGTTCAGAGGAAATATTCAGAAAGGCTTTCTAGAGGCAGAAATTAGATGCATTGTTGCCTGAAACTTTTCCTGCAAAGTTTCTTTTGAGGATAATGAAAACTTTTTTATTAGCATTTCTTTAAAAAAATAACATGATTACACTGAGAAAACGTTGTACAGTTTGGAGAATTTGGAAGGGGAATGAATGCCAAACCCACATTACAGCTACAATGTGAAATTTCACATTATTGTTGAAGCTTGGTAGTAAGTTTTGTCAGTAAATAATACTAAAAAATTATAGCAGACATATAGAACTGCAAATTTACATGCTAAAATACAATTACATATTTTTAGTTTGAGAGTTAAATCAGTTTAGTTATTAAAGTACTTAAAAAAATCTTTTAGCTTCCCAAACTGATTTTTATCTCTAAAAGTTCAAAAGGTGTTTTACATGTTCTGTGGGGCACAAGTAAAGGTTCACTGGGGTTGCAGAAGAATAGAAAGATGGTGGGAAACATTTGGTGCCTGAGAATGGGAGGGGTCTAACGTCAAGGCCTGGATGTCCAGGACCACGTGTGGAGTCAAGACCATAACTGCCCTCATGGAAGGTGGGAAGTCCATTTTAGAGAATCAGTCCATCCAAGACTAGAATTTGTAAATGACAAAAACCTCACCTGTCCCCAGCACAAACCCAACACAGAAACAAAGTCACTGCCATGCACAACCTGGACCTTGGAGGAGAGGTCTGTGGGAAATGGGAGGGGACCACAACTTCAGGTTCATGGGAGGTGACCATAGTCCTAGGTTCACAGGAGGGGACCACAGCTCTAGCTTGAGACAACCACAGCTCCAGCTCATGGGAGGGAAACACAGCTCCAGGATTACAGGAGGGGACCACAGCTTCAGGTTCATTGGAAGTGACCACAGTTCCAGGCTCACAGGAGAGATTATAATTTCAATTATGCTTGTTCCTACTATTTTCCTGTCTCCATTGCTTTGTCCACATGATTATATTTCTGTTCAACAAAGAGCATTTTGGCTTCTATGCAGCAAACAGAGGTAACAGTCACTTACTGGCTTTTGCTCAAGGAAACAGAGGTATTAAATGTTAATGAAAACACTTTTAAACTGATTATGGTGATTAACCTGTAAGCAAACTAAGTGTAATTAAACTGCTTTATTTAATAAATGAATCCTGTGGAATAGAGATGGTATCTCAAAAAACTCTGTACTGTTGCTGCATTCACTGCAGACCCTGAGATTGTCAGCAGGCTCAAATAAACAAGCACATTGAGACTTGTTATGTAACCAGCCCCACTTAGCTCTCCATCTACACTAAGCATGGCCTTGTGGCATTGGGACACGAGGTCAGAGCTGCAGAAACTTCCCTCATCTCCCTGGACCTCTCAGGCTTTCTCATGAGTAAGGACAAGGGGCACAGTTCTCTGGAACTGTTGAACTTTCTTTGTTCGGCAGCCCAAGCTGAGTTCCAGTCAGCAGACAGCCAGAAGAGATGGTGCAATTGGATTACACTCCCCTCTGCCCAGGCAAGAGTCCAAGTTGGCATGGGTTTTCTGCTGCATGGCTCTGATAGTAAAGAAGTTAGTGAACTTGCCCCTGAGTTACCAGATGTGTCTGTCCACACAGTGTACAGAGCTGTCTCCACCCTCCTCTCACTCTTCCCGCTTCTCCCCTATCCAACACGGAACTGGAATATGTGTGTATACATTGTGTGCATGTGCCTATATGTGTGCCCACGGGCATGCCTGCACACAGGTGTTGGGGCCAGGGGTGTGGACTCTGCAGGCTGTGACCACCGATCTCTGGGACCTAACATAGCTCTGCAGACCACAGTGGTATGGATGGGACACCTAATGTCTCGGGGTAGAGTGTGTGATTGAGGGCTGACAGTTTGGGCAGCTGAGACCTGGGAACAAAGTCTCAGGTCAGGGCCAGAGCTAGAGCTTTGTGTGGTGGCCTGACCCTCTCTTCCCAGGCCCCAGGCCACTCCTTCCCTCTTGTACAAACCTGCAGCAGATCTTTCCCCCAGTCTGCAGAACCAGCATACATGTGAGCCTTCCATATGGATGGTTACAGAGAACAGGCTGACACAAGCCCTGCGCCTCCAGTGGCAAATTAATCCATGGAAAGGAATGTCCTTCTAGTCCTGACTCAGCTTCTGGGCCCATGAGGGGACACAAGAGTGGCTTGTTCTAGGTCTGTGTCTGTGGTCAGAGAGAAGCACCCCCAGTGCCTCCCTGAAGTGACCAAGTGCCCAGAGGGAGGTGTTGGCTGTCCTCAGAGTCCTGAACCAGTGCCTCCCTCTTTCTCTTAGGTGCAAGAAACAGATTGCAGCCACTGCCGCCCCCTAGAGACTCATTCCTGTTCAACCTCTTTCTCTCCCTGGATGCTTCCCCTGCAAGGCAACTTTCCTGTCTCCATGTAACTTTGGGTGCCACAGGGCAGCCAGCCCACTCTCCCTTCCTTCCTTCACCCTACAGTAACCTTGCTGTACTGATATCACCCTCGCGTTGCACTGAGCAGGCCACAGCAGGGCTGCGAGTCCAGAGGGCAGCTGGCCATGACCTAACTAAGCTTCCCCGGAGAATTTCCCATTTCATTTGTCTGTCCCAATGGACTAAGCATTGACTAACCCTCCCCTGTGCCCAGAAAGGGAACTTCTCTGTGCAGGGGAACTGGGCCAAGCTCTACTGCCACCCTGGAGACCCACAGGTTTCTTGTTTGTTTGTTGTATTGTTTTTTGAAATGGGGTCTCATGTATCCCCAGCTGGCTCTGAACTCCCTGTGTAACTGAGCCTATCCTTGAACTTCCAATCCTCCTTTCTTCCCCACTGAAGTGCTGGAATTACAGGTATGTGCCACTGCACCCAGCTCAAGGTCACAGATTTCTAAGACAAAAGGGACAAAGCACAAAAGCAGACTCTCAGGCCAGCATCTGATGGTGCAGGACACAAACATAGCATAGCTTTTCTTTCAGAAGAGAGTCTCTAAGGGACAGAGAGGGGACAAGTGTCCTGCTGCCACCAGGTGGCCACAGCAGGCAAAGCACTTTTGTCAGTGGCTGCTTGATTCAGCTGGAGAAGACAGAATTAGTACTGTCACTTGCTGGCTTCTGAATCCTGATTCTGGGAGAAGCTCTCTCTCCGATCCCTAATTTATTCATCTAATCCTAAAAACTTACCCAATAAGACTATAGAGAGTTAACTAAGATGAGATGCTGTACCTTGTCGGGCCTCTGGCTCGTAAGCACACAGTAGCCATACTTTTTTCTGTCTTCAAACATTACCCACCTGGAAAGCTTGTCTCAGTGCCAATTTCCTTCCAGATTCCCTTCCTGACCTTCTCACTTCCGGGTCTGTTTGCCCTGCTTCCTCTGAATGCTGCTGTCCCTTTCCACGTGGCCCTTCTCTCCATTGCCACACATTTCACCCATATTCCTCCTGAGTTGGAACCCGCAAGGAGATGGCCATTAACATGGTGTCTTAGTGCAGGGGTGATGAGCAAACACACGGCATGGATGACTTCCATGCTAAGAAAGGAACTTTCATGACGTCCTGCTGAGCTGCAGACGAGTCCCTCTGGGTCTGGCATGAAGTCTCAGAGTGACTGCCAATTTGTCACAGATGATTATTTTTGCAAATGTGACAGTACTCATAATTATTGCAGGAAATATTGAGCAGAATGAAAAATACCTGTCATTCTGCTGCCCTGATCTGGATGGGGTGGCAGGCACCTGCAATCCCAGCATTCCATAGCTAAAGCAGGTGGATTGTGAGCTATATAGCGAAACCCTATCTCAACCAAAAGAGTCGTATCATCCAGTAATAATAACTGACAATCCTTAATTCATTTTATTATATGCATCCATGTAAAATTAACATATGCATAGAATTTGGGTTCTGTTATGTTGTAGGTGTATGAGCCAGCACTTTTCACATAACATGGGATGATAATTTTCTCATGACATTAAATATTCAAACTTTTGTTAATTTATTCATGATCACTTATCGTTTGAATATGTCATAATTTAAAAATAGTTTTTTACATTATTGTTTGAGGGTTTGGGGGATAGGGTGCCACAACACACATGTGGAGGTCAGAGAACAATTTGTAAGTCAGTTCTCTCTTTCCACCACGTGGGCTCCAGGGTCATTGGGCTTGGCCTTAGATTACCAGGTTTGGCAGTGAATGTATTTACGTGAGCCATCTCACCAGTTAGAATGTATTGTTTTTTGGTTTGCTGTTGAAGTTTTAGGCTTCCTTTTACCAGTTTTCAAAAAGACATTAATGGGGAACTAGAGAGGTGGCTCAGTGCTTAAGAACACTGACTGCTCTTACAGAGGACCTAGGTTCAGTTTCCAGCACAGTTCCAGGGGATTCAACGCCCTCTTCTGGCCTCCATGGACATTGTAGGACACAGAGGCACTTACATGCATGCAGATAAACACTCATACACATAAAATAAAAATAAAAATTTAAAAGATCGTTAATGATGCTGATGGCAGTATCAGGATAGAGTCCTAGATTTTGAACAATAGGGTCAAAGGAATAAATGAAAAAGATTTTTCTTCTGACAAATGTGATTAAAATATGTTATATACATACATGGAAATATCATAATGAAACCCATTATGTATAATTATTATATACTAATTTTTAAAAGACCAAAGAAACAAAAGATTTTTGATTCCGAATCCCTGTTCAGGAAACTGAAGATCACTGGGTAGTTTCACCAGCTAGTATAGCTCTTTCGTGAATGGCTGTCTCTTTTCCAGGTTCTAAGGAGACAACCCAGTAGAACACTGGAAACAAAAAAGAACAGAAGAGCTGGGCGTGGTGGCACACGCCTTTAATCCCAGCACTTGGGAGGCAGAGGCAGGTGGATCTCTGTGAGTTCAAGGCCAGCCTGGTCTACATAGTGAGTTCCAGGACAGCTGGGGCTACAGGGAGACCCTGTCTCAAAAAGACCAAAAAAAAAAAAAGGAAGAAGAAGAAGAAAGGAAGGAAGGAAAGAAGGAAAGAAGGAAAGGAATCTTTACTACTATAGTGAGTCATGGTCACATGTGGAATATGCCCTATTATCTGTGTTTTTGTGTGTGAAAAAAGTGAAGAGGGACTAGAGTATAGGAGAGAGTTTGAAGCTTACAAGTCCCTGCAGAAGCTGGAATGTGTCCTCCCAGGCCTCCTCTTCACAGAATATGGAAGGCAACTTATCTCAGGGGTTCTTTCTGGAGAGTTTACAGGAAGGTGGGCTGGAAGTTTCCCATATACTCTCTGTTTCTGGGTGAACCTGGGAATCCCTGAAAAAGCTGTTTGAGATGGCCATACTGAGAAACTAGAGCACTTAGGGGTCCAACATGGGGATAGCAGAAGACCAGAGACCACAGTGCAGCAGTGGGATCGATTCATCAGTGTTAGAATGGGCTTCTGATGGACCACAGGGCCTGACATGTGGTCATAAACCTCTCCAGGAGTTGCTCTCACTCAACAACTTCAAAATTCCCTTCCACCCATAGGCGTCATTTCAATCTGCTCCTACCAACTGGTGGGATGGAACTGTATGGACAGCCAGTTCTCCGTGTCACTCAGAGACAATGTCAACACAGTCCTGGCTGAAGGTGTCGACCTTACCATGACCTGTGTGAGTGGACTGCACAGGAATGTGTGCCATGGGAAGATATCTGGCCCGTGCTTTAGAGAACAGTTTATAAAGCCTCCACATTCTAGTATTTTAACCCTGAAACAGCCCTTCAGGCCACCAGGGAAACCACCGTCACTAACTCTTTGCAGGTAGTAAGTAGTCTCAACAGCAACTTGTTCAGAGCCTACCACTAGTGAGTCGCTGAGCCAACAGTTCAATGCAGGAGTTTCATTTAAATTCATATTCAAGGATCTGAGGTCAAGAGATAGCCTGAGCCCGAGCCTTCCCCCACCGATACTGTTTGCCCTTTTAACAGGAAAAGTCAAGTTGCCCGTGAGCTTGAGAACTTGGAGAAATACCTGACAAAAATTTTCATGAAATTACCATTTGATTTGCCACTTGAGTCAGTTTGAACAGTAGAGGAAGGCAGGGTGCCTTCTGAGATTTCTCAATCTGCACTGTACAACCTGTACCATGGGGCCATGTGATCTGATCCAACACAAGGACTCAGAACTAAACAGGAAAAAACAACTAGATGGGTCCCAAGTAGCTGGCCAATGACAAAGCAGTTGGCCATGGCCTGGAGCTCTCAGAATGGGGAGACTTGTCACCTGAGGAACCTCCTCAAGTATATTCAAACCCCTGTTGGTCACAAGCCTCCTCCAGAATTCACAATTACCCAAAGGGAATTATTGGGCAAGACAGAGCCCAGCTCCTCATCCTTTTATCCCCAAAGAAAACAGGCACCTTGGAGTACATCTCACTGGATGGTATAATATGTAGATGGGCACTTGCCCATCGAGGAAGAGTCAGACAGACTCTCAGCTTCAGAACATGCAGGGACTCACCCCTTTCCAATGTCTGGGCCTTCAGCAGGAAATTAATGTGACAGGTTCAGGGGTATGACAACCACTTTTTCTTCCCTGTTTTAGAACTTAGGGCGCACTGTTTAAGCAAGGCCCTGGGCCTAGCCCAGATCTCGATGTCCTTCATTGAATATTCAAGACTGGAGATCTCCAGACTGATGATGCTTTGCTGAACTTGAAGGTGGGCTTCAAGCCAATGCAACTACAGAGCAGCACTAGGCAGGGATCCAGGAGTTAGAAGAGTCCCCTGTAACTGTCTTGGTTGATGGACTGTGTTCTGACCACCAGCACTTACAGCACAAGCACCATTCTAAGTCACAACACTTGCTTTTCAGTGAATTAGGACAAGAGAGTGAAGGCTGGAGCTCGGTGTAAGTAGGAATGTGCTTGGAGGTCCATGCCAGGTTTTTGATCTAAAAGCTGACAAAGTATGCTGATCAATCTAGATACCTCCATTATTCTCATGCTGTACTTATACTTACAGCTCGAGGTCTAGTGCTAAGTAATGTTCCAGGACAAGGTGTCCACCCCATCTGGGTGCAGAGATCATCCCCTCCTAAGGGTCCCAATCATCTCATCTTTGCCCTCTGTTCTCTGATATATCCTCCCTCTCAGACCATAAACTAAACATTAGCTTTTTTCCCTAAACTGAACCCCACACTCTCAAAAAATGCATTCCTATGTGTGTACCTCACCCATAAGCTATGAAGGCAACCTCAGGAAAATAAAATCTGGAAGTCTGTAGTCCTTTTCTTGTTCTCATCAGAGATTAGAGACCATATCTCTTAGAACCTGATATGGGGGTTCCCTCTGCCTCTGTCTTTCATTCAATGGTAGGACTAGGGTGGAGAGCTTCTTTCTCTACTTGCTAGGGGACAGCTCAAGGAGACACACAGAAGGACCTGGCAGACCACTGGCCAATCCGATAGGGAGGAGCACTTCTCATTCTCCCTGCCCGGCCCAGGTCCCTTCTGCAATCCATGTCGGCCCTTTCAGGAGCTTTTAGTGGATATTAGCTCAGACCCATCCCAGTGTTCCTCAACCCTCTACCCCCTCCCTAGCTCTGCCACTGCCCTTTGATAATCTCTACTGTGGGATGTCTTGGCATCCTCCTCCAGCTTCCATCTGACCCTAGCACTTGCCTTTGTCTCCTGGTCCTCCTTCCTCTCTGTCTGCACAATACTTCTCTCCTCCCTTCAAGCTCCTCTTTTCAAGTTCCCTCACAGCTCCTTTCCTGTTGTGCTCTGGGTCTTGGAGACACAGAGACAGAGACAGAGACAGGGAGAGGGAGAGGGAGAAGGAAAAAGAAAGAGAGAGAGAGTTGAAAAGATTGATGACATCCCACCCCCTGTCTTCCCTGCTCCCTCCCCCAGGCAGGCTCAGCTTCTCCACCCAGACAGGAGGCAGAGGCCAGGTCAGAGCAGCTGCTCTCAGACACCATTCCTTTGGCCCTCTGCTGCCTGTGCCAGGCTGGCCCTTTGTTCCTGTTTCCCCAGTGAAAGTGGGCACCTGTGGTGCCTGATCCCCACCTCCTTCTCCATGAAAGCCATGGAAAATCCCAAGGGGCAGGAGCTTCAAACAGTGAGGAGTGGAGCCTGGGACAACCCTGCTTACAGTAGCCCCATTTCCCTGCATAGGACACTGAGGATCTGCACTGTCTCCAGTGTGGCACTCCCCGAGCCTCAACCCAAGAAACCTGAAGACAGGTCCCAAGAGAAGACACAGAGAACCCTGGTGTCCAGCTGCTTCTTCCACATCTGTCACAGCATCAGAGGTACCAGGAGGGAGGAGGGTTCTCCTGGGGTATTAGAGTCAGAAAAGGGGGCCACTATAAGCTTTAAGAGTGGGACAAAAGTACTCTAAAGAAGAAGTAAGGTGTTGGTGGCTCTGATTTACCTGTGTTAGAGTTGCTTCCCCAGGACACAAAGGCCAGGCTCTTTATCTGCCAGAAAGGTCTCTTAACACTGTCATCACTTGGGACCCAGAGGGTGTGGAGGAGATTGGTGCATGGGGGACTGAGATGAGGAGGCTTTAGACTCCCCTGAAACAGATGCACCCCCCCACCGCCCCGCCATGGCTTCCTCTGATCCAGTGCCCTCACCTCATCTCCTTCAGGGGTCTTTGCAAAAAGGCAGGCGGCGGGGGGCGGTGTGGACAGAATAGCTAAGACTGAGGGTTAGAGGATAGGCAAGGAAGGGCTGGGTGGAGATGGGGTGAAGTCCAGGGTCGGGTGGGAGCAGATAACTGGGAAGCTGTGCTGTTGGTGACCCTGGACATCTCCCCAATGCCTTTAGGACTCTGGGGGACAACTCTGACCGAAAACATAGCTGAGAACCGGGAGCTTTATGTCAAGACCACACTGCGGGAGCTTCTAGTGTACATCGTGTTCCTCGTGGACATATGTCTGTGTGAGTAGCCACTGTCCTGTGGGCGTTTTCCTATGACAGATAGGCACATATGTGATGCCTATATGTGGGGCAACATCTGTGGGTAGTAGCCATCTGTGTGAGGCGACTGGGAACTTTGTATGCACCTCAGTATGCAGCCCTTGTGACTTTCAGCTTAAGAGATTTCATTGAGAAAGAATTTGTCACTGAGTTCAGCGGAAGTCCAGTTGGTAGAAAAATTGTTAGTAAAAGGAGTTTCTCTCAAATTACTAGACAACCCAGTTTCCAAGTTCAAGCTCCTAACATTGGAGGAAGCAGCTATGGTTTTGTGCTGGGAAGTTGACATTTTAAACTCCTTGTAAAGAGTGGGAAATCCTCTCTTTTAGTTTGGTGGGTTTGTGTGGTTGGTTATTATGCTACATCTGATCTGTGTATCCTTCAGGGAAGGAAGAAAAAGATTCAGGTCTTAAAGAGTCCCTGAGTTGGGATTCTATGGTGTGGTGGCACTTTGTGGTAGAGCCCACCCCCCACAGGCAGCTGGGGAAGCTTCTGTGAGGCACTAGCCATACTCTGAAACTGGGGAGCTTTGGTGTTCAAGTTCACAGAAGCAACCGGAAAGATCATAGTGTAGACCATGGAAAGATGGAGTTAAAGAACTGTACAAAATGATAAAGTTGGCGCACACAGAGGCTTTTTGGCCCATAAGGGAGGGTTGAAATTCTGTATTCAGTTAAGAATGTTTGCCTCATACAGCTGTGTTCTCTGTGCAGTTGTTTGTATGCATGTTGACCAAAGCTGCAGTTGGCAGCGCCTACCTGCAGCACCCCCCTCAGTAGGTGGCCTCTGTCCACTGCATGCTTACTCTATACTGTTTGTTGTTGTTGTCTTTGTTGTTGCTGTTGCTGTTTTTATTGTTGTTGTTGATATTGAGACAGAGTCTCCCTGCAACCCCAGCTGGCCTGGTCACTATGTAGACCAGGCTGGCCTTGATCTCACAGAGATCCACCTGCTTCTGCCTCCCAAGTACTGGGATTAAAGGTGTGTGCCACCAAGGCCTGGTTATTCTGTGCTTTTTTAGGGAGCATGAATCACTGACAAGTGGATGTAAAGCTCTGATATTGGAGGTGTAGACAGGAAATGTTGTCTCTGTCAGTCACCAATGTTTGCATGAGCCTCTGATGGCTGTGCAGATGCCCTTGTGTTGGGTCTGCACCATGCTGGGCAGAGGGACTCTTATACTTGGAGTACTTGAAGTGCACCCCTCCTACAGCAAGCAGCACAGTATGAGGCAGAGATGATGGGATGAGAGCTGTGGGCCCCACTGTTGGCTTGCTGATTTTCTGCTGTAAGCATCTGTTAGGCAGGAGGGTTCCTACCCTCTTTGTTTTTTTTAATTTTTAATTTTTTAAATAAATAGTTTATTGAGAATTTCATACATGCATATAAGGTGTTTTGATCAAATCCATGCCCACTCCCTCCCCTCTAACTCCTCCCATATCTCCCCATCACTTTTTTCTGATAATTTCATGCACTCTTTCTTCTTCTTTGATTTATTTATTTTTATGGGGTTTTTGGCTAAACTAACATTTCCCCCACCTCTGAAGAGGTAACCCTAAAATCTTTTAAGGATTAGATACAAGTTCCCAAATACTTTCAACATTTTTGACCTTTGGAACAGAGTATGTTCCTAAGAGGCCCAAGAACATTTTGACTTTTAGCCAAGAAACTGGCCACTTTTCTTTGGGGTCTTTTTACCCTAACTGCCTAGCCAATTCCTACCTCCTATTCTTATTACACCATCCTCTGAAGAGGTTACCTATATTGCCAATAGGGAATAGGGACGCAGACTGCTCTGGCTTCTTCCATGGTGAACAGGGACACAGGGTGAGGCAATTGGAGTACCCCTTTAGAGGGTCCATCTAAAAAACTCCCAAGTTGCATTAACTCTTATCTCTAAAGGGAAAAAGAAAGTCCTTGAATCATGAATAGGAGATGTGAAGGAGAAGTAAAGGCAAGAGTAATTAGCATTACAATTTCTAGCCGGAGAACCAGAAAAAAGTCCAAACAGGGCAATTTTCTAATGTTCGTAAGAGTCCATTGTAATTTCTTGACAAGGACTTCCAAAAGCATCCCTCTATTGGGTTCCTCCTTATTTTTCTTTTGTCTTCCAAGGCTGGACTCTAGAGTGATGGATTCAGGGTTTGCTTTCAGGTATTTTGATAGCTGTTGGAGTGATTAGAATCAGTGTCAGTTCCCTCTCAACTTCCAGATAGGGGGAGAAAACAAAATTATCCAGCATTTCAGAACAATAGCTTGTGGCCTCCCTTAACTACAGGTGGGCGCTACAGTATTGGAGACCAAGATTTGAAGTCTTACATCTGAGCAGCACTTTCTGGTTAGGAACAAAATCATCAATGAGAAATAATTGTCTAAATAGCTTTATATAGACTTAAGCCTAATGTCTGAGAAATATAACCCCTTAAACTCTTAAAGAACTATACTGATGACTTTACTCTTTGGTTATGCTTTCCTTTTGGGTGTTTAAGACCATACAGTTGGCCCAAATAAATCAATTTATTTTTACACTTACGGTCATTTGAGGATCTGTTCCTCAGGGGTCACATGGGCTTGGGAGGAGCTCCTGGCTCCTTTCTTTTACCAGTTCCATCTATGTGAAGATATGTCAAAAGTCCTGCTCGACCATGTCTGGCTTCCCTTGGAAGCATGAATGAGATATTTTCTCTGAGTTGACCCTCCTCTTTGTAGACTGGACACTGGTTCAAGTCCATCTTGTGGGAGCTCCATGTCCTCCCTGAACAAGAGGACAGGTGACTCACCACAGTTACAGGACATTTTGAAAGATGTCCCATAGTCCCCTGGAACTTAGTCGACCTTGGAGCACAAGGGGCAAAAATTGTCCTTTAAGTCCCTCTGACCACATTAGTATAGGCCTCAAACTATGGCTGTTAAACACCCAATAAGGTTAGTTCCACCAGTCTGGTACTTTTAATTATCATGTGCTATGTAGATAAGGCTTGGGTAAAAAACCAAATACTCTCAGATAAACCTTGACTAGATACATATTTTGTTCCTTAAATTAGTTGACTAAACTATGACCATAGACATTTTAAGATTATGTGTATATTATTTTTGTCTCATCCTTTATATATCATAACAAACCTAAACAGACCTTCATCACTTGCTTAGGCTTTCTCATTTTTTCTATTTTGGAAAATATCTCCATTTCCCATATCCTTTTACCATCTCTTACATTCTCATTTTCTTTTTTTTTAAATAATCGTGAGACATAATAGCATTAACAAATAAATTTTCCGTCTGTTGTGACACTTCTTTTTCCTGGGGATGCTAAGTGCTTATTCCTTTTTAAGGTTCTAGTGTTGAGCCAATGTTTGATTAAGTTTTACTGGGGAACCAATGAATTTATTGAGCTTACTTACTGAGATAACTGAGGGGTTGCTGAGGTGTTATGACTTGAGGGTATGCACACTGGAAAGCCTTAACCCAACGTGGGTCATGCCTTCTCTTCCTAGCCTTCCCCAGATTGTATACTTTAGCCCTCCCCAAATCCAGAAGGCCATGTGTGATTAGGGTCAAATTACATATGGTTGACTGGGAAGAGTGGCTGGATACTCCAGTGAGGGTCCAAAGACCCTGCTTGGCTCTCCTTTAATGAATGAGCACAACCGTCAACAAGCCCAACTGTGACGATGTTTAGCTATCAGGCTCAGCTGAAGTCGTGATGATGGTAGCTATTTTGTGCAGAAGAGACTGCTGTATAGGATCATCTTATTAAAAGGACCTGGAATTTAAAAGGATTTGGTGCTAGGATCCACAGATGAGGGAGAACAGGCTCCCCCCGTCTTTATACTCTATGATACCAGCCAGGCCCACAAATAAAGCCTTTCTCTGCAAATAACTCAATCATCCGGCTTTGGAGCAGGGTTGGGAGGTTTCCAGCTTTCTAGAGTTACAGTGAACCATCTTAGACTCCTGTGTCCAAGATGGATGGGCTGGAATGGTGGAAACTTGAGCCTTGTCTGCCCATGATCTCTGTTTCCTGTGAATTCACTGCCCTGATTAAGACCAATGGTCTGCAACCAGCTTGAGTCTGTATCCTGGGCTGAACTCATTTGCTATTGGAGCATACCAGAGGATGTTTCAAAGATACAAAAGATTCAGAATCCCTTCATTATGATCCTTCCAATAGGTTCTGTCTGATGTCCCATCAGCCCCACCTTAGGGAGTGTCCATGAAGATCTCACTGTCTCATGGGAAGCCAGTTCTACTGTGGACATTTCTACTTTATTTGGTTTATGGAGCCCCTTCTCTGTGCCAGACATTGTGTTGAGGGTATATGCATGCTTTTCTCCTCCAGGAGCTTACCTTCTCCTTCCTAGAACTTTCTTAAGTTGACTGTATACTTCTCTGCTGGTCTCCAAAGTAATAGTCTTAAGTGTTAGAATGAATGTAGTGATTATGTTTCTTCTTGATCAGCCTGTTCTCCAAGCTTGGTAACTTCTTTTTCTCATGAAAAGTCATTGTCACATGGTGACCAACGGTGTTTTTTTGCAGAAATTGAGGGTCTGGACTCTGAATTTGCAGAGATTTAGATCAAACACCACACTATGCCATCTACAATTTGAGAGACCTTTGAATAAATTGCTTAATTTCTTTGCGTCTGAATTTCCTCCTCTATAATCACCTGATCCAACAGGATTATGTGCTCATCATGTGGGTTCAGAGTTGTTCATCACGCAGCTGCTTGTCTCAGTCCTGATTAATTTGATGCCCTTTACTACTGGAAGATATACCTCACGGGGCCACCTGACTAGTGTCCTGTGACGTCATTACTCCTGCTGTATTCATTTGGGGGAATCTACAAGGACATACACAGGAAGTGATATCTGAGTAGAGACCAGAGAGATGATCAGAATTGCAGTTCCCTGAAAGGGAGGTAAAGAGAAGGGAAAGAGGGGACAGCATTTGCCAAAGTTTCTGGAAAGAGGCCGAGTTTAGTGAAGGCCCATCTGTGGATGAAGCAGATTGTGAGCAGCAGAATGGTGACAAGGACCAGGGTGGCCATGTAAGCATGTAGGCCATGGAGAGATCTACTGGGCCAATACAGAGCTGGACTTTGTCTCAAGGATCACCAGCCCATATAGCGTTCAAAGCATAGGAGTGGACAGGGTATATTAAAGTTCTTTCTGGATATAAAGACCTGAACCTTGGGTCAGAGTAATAGCTCAGGGAAAGTTTGGTGGAAGAGACAATGGTCCTATGTTAAGCACATTAATGGAATATTTTATTTTACCAGCACGACTTCCTTATCAACTTAGTCAAATTAGTGTAGTATGCTGATGAAGCACCTGGACTCTGAAAGTCAGCCTACTGGGTTCAAGACCTGGTACTTCCAATTTTCAGCTGTGTGATCTGAGCAAGTTTGCTAACCTACTAGCCTTGGGCAGTGATCATTCAAACCTGATAAGATTGTTATGAAGGTCAAAACAGTCCAGCAATATTGTGCTAAGTGTTTGGCACAATGTCTGCCTGGCACAGGGTAAACAAGGCCTGTTATTTTCTATTCACAATAAGGACTGAAACCATAACACAATATCAGAACCGAAGTAGTCAGGGACAGGTAGTCATGGGGCTTAGGGAAGGGAAAATTGATATGAAACATTTAAACCTTTGAAAAATTCTATTTCCTCTGGAACTGATTTTTTTGGTAAGCCTCAAAACTATCACATTTGACCTTGAGAACTCACAAAATGTCAACTTCTACAAAAACTTATTCTGAAACATAATTTGTAGAGCCCCATTGTATTAATTTTTGCTATTGCTATGATAGAAACACCATGGCCAAGGCAATTTATAGAAGGAAGAGTTTATTTGGGCTTATGGTTCCAGAGGGAAAAGAGTCCATTGTGGTGGGGGTGGGGGAGCATGGTGGCAGAGGCATCTGGAGCAGATAGCTGAGCACTCATCTTCAAGCAGGCACAGGAAATGAACTCTCAAAGCCCTCCCCCAGTGATATGCCTTCTCCAGCACAGCCACACCTCCTAAAGGTTCATGACCTCCCCAAAACAGAACCAACAACTGACCAAGTGTTCAAATACTAGAGCCTATGGGGGACACCTCATTCATACCACCAAACATTCAAGTCTAAAGAGGCCCCTGGAGGGCTGATAATGAACACTCCTAAGAATGGGGATAAGGAATCCGAAGCCCTCTTCTGACCTCTGCAGCATTGCACGACACAGGTGCACTCACATACATGCAGGCAATACACTCATACACATAAAATAAAAATAATAAAATATTTTAAAAAAAAGAATGAGGATAAGTCCTGGCTCTAGGCTCTGGCTAGGAGCAGGTACCAGTCACAATACACTCATACACATAAAATAAAAATAATAAAATATTTTAAAAAAAACAATGAGGATAAGTCCTGGCTCTAGGCTCTGGCTAGGAGCAGGTACCAGTCGCATAGTTCTATTAGGATGTGGTAAGGTCTCAAATTCAATAGAAGGAACTGAGGAAGACTGTTCCTCAAGGCCACAAGATTTATTTAATGATGGATGGAAGAGAAGGATCTGACGAGAAAGGAAAAGACTTCAAACCATCCAGAAAGAGCAATAATGTTCATTTTAGGGCTTTGAGGAAAGGGGAGAAGACCTTGAACTGGGAGGAAGAAGTCCTGCTAATGTGTGAATTGAAAGATATGAGAGAAGTGAGGAAGTAGGGCACACTTAGTTAACATGTATCCAGCAGAGAGGCTATGCCCCATGTAGTCCCTGACATCTTAGGGTCTGGTAGCCTGAAGTTGGTAAATTTCCTTTGGAAAACTGAGAATTACAGAATCAGCAAGATGCTTGTCAGTTTCCTAGAGTCTGGCAACCTGGTGAGCCTGTTAGAATTTTTCCTCCAGGGAAGTGGGGAAGTGAGGAAGTGAGAATTATAAGCTTTCAGTGTAGAGTGCCTGTCATCTCCTTGTAGCAGTGGGAATTGTATGTTGAGCTATGAAGGGAGAGGAGAGGGGAGAGGGGAGAGAGAGAGAGAGAGAGAGAGAGAGAGAGAGAGAGAGAGAGAGCTGCAGATGGGCATCTGAGCAGCATCTGGTCTGGAGTCTATTGGGATGCCACTGAGAACTAGACTACCATGCCATTGCACTTAGTGTCACAGTAGATACTGTGGCCTAATGGAAAGATAAGAACATTGGAGTCAGGGAAACTGGCTTCAAATACTAGCTCTGGGCTGGTGAGATGGTTCAGCGGGTAAAGCCACTTGCCCCCAAGCCTGTAGACCTGAGTTTGATCCCCAGAGAAGGATGATAATTATTAGATCACAGATCCCGAGCCTCTCTTGCTCCCAGAAATCAGCCGCAGCCCCTGAAGTCTCTTCTCCTTGGGCAGAGAGTTGAAAAGCCAGTGTGTCAGAGCTTTGCTGTCTTGTAAAGCTGAGTTTTGGCTTCCTCCATGCAGTTGCGATTGTTGACCTACTCCCTACTGCCCAGACCCCAAACAACCTTGAATTAGTTCTCTTATCTAGTGCCTGCCTTTGTCGTAACTCATGGCATGTAAGGTAGGTCACATGATATGGAACATGATATGCACAGCCTCCCTGAAAACCTGTAAGAACAAGAAGCCCCTTCAGCCCTTTGTTCTCCAGAACTGAAATGTCTGAGTCTCCTGTCTCTACTTTTGGAGCCCCTTATGGCTGCCTATGAACATGATGCTCTGTTTCTCCCAGTGAAGTGTTTCCTTGGGCCTGAAGGCTTGCTCTCCCACTTCAGGCTGTGTGATGTTGTAACTCTTCTAATAAAGCTCATCTAAAAGGTAATTCATTCCAACCTCCTTTCTATGAGCCTGCCATTTCTTTTTCTTTTATTAATTTTTATTTTATGTGTATGACTATATTGCCTGTATGTACAAGTGCACCTGTGTCATACAGTGTCCACGGAGGTCAAAAGAAGGTGTCAGATCCTCTAGAACTGGAGATAAGGACGGTTGTTAGCCACCATGTGGGTGCCAGGAATCAAACCCAGGTCCTCTGCAAGAGCAGCCAGTGCTCTTAACCACTGAGCCATCTCTCTAGCCCCAAGCCTGCCATTTCTATGTTATAACAAACATGCTTATGGAAATAGTACATATAAAGAATCTCACTCAGTCTTTGGTAGCAATTATCTTTGTATGCTCTAGTGGAATTTCAAAATTTTCACATGGCCCTCTAACCTGGTTATAGAAATAAATAAATCTTCAAGAAAGAAGCCAGTCTGAAAAGACTACATACTGTATGATTCCAACTACATGGCCTTCTGGAAAAGGAAAAGCTGTGGAGACTGAGAGCTGGCAGTGGTGGCCAGAGATTGGAGGTAGAGAGAAACAGGTGAAGTTCAGAGGATTTTAAAGGTACTCTGGGTGATTATGGTATGTCAGTTACACAATATTAGGTTCATTGTGTAACAAGTGAATCTTTCTAGTTGGGAATTTCATACCGGAGAAGACTATTCTATCTGGGGAGCAGTGATCTCTGTGCCTTTGTCTCAATTTCACAGTGAATCTAAAACTGCTCTTAAAAAGTCTACTTTTATTTATTTATTTATTTACTATTTATTTAGTCACTTAGATTATTAGTTGGGATTTTGTTGTTGTTTGGAGAGCGTTGTTTTTGTTTTGTTTTGTTTTTTTGAGACAAGTAGCTTGGGACTCACAATCCTGCCTCCACTGGGAAGACAGGCATGAATTAACACCCAGGTTTTTATCTTGTTGTTTTGCAGTTCTGGGTGCTGAACCCAGGACTTGATTCATGCTTTTGAGGCAAATTCTCTATTGCTGACCTACACCCAAAACCCTGATTTTTTTTTTTAAAGGTATTAAAATAGCTGGGCATGGCGGCATACGCCTTTAATCCCAGCACTCGGGAGGCAGAGGCAGATGGATCTCTGTGAGTTCAAGGACACCCTGGTCTACATAGTGAGTTCCAGGACAGATGGGGCTACAGAGAGATCCTGTCTCAAAAAGACCAAAAAAAATTTTTTTAAAGGCACTAAAATAGTATTTATGAATATAGTTAAAAATAAAGCACTATACATTTCAAAATAGCTTCTCAAAAAGAGGATTTTAAATTTTCTTAATACAAAGAAATAATGGATGTTTGAAATAATACATAAGTTAGTCTGATTTGAGCACTATACAGTGTAAACATAAAAGGAAATATCACATTACCCCATCTATTCATATGATTATTATCTGAATTTAAAAATAAATAATAAACACAAAAATGCCTTTAAAATTTTGTATTTGGTTCCACCAGAGGGACAGTACCATTTGTGCATCCTTTTAGAGATGCTATACCTTTAAGTTAGGGCATCTTCTCAAGATGGCCTCAGTTTACCATCACCACCATTAACGACAGCAGGAACAGTAGACCTTTATTGAATCATTTTCCAGAGTGTTAAAACACTAAGCCGTAAACTTTAACTCATCAGCTGCTCCCAAGGATTTTGTGAAATTAGGTCTCTTATTACTTTCATTTCACAAATCACGAAAGGTTTAAATGTGGCAAATTGCTTCCCTGAGGGTACAAAGGAAATAAGCGGAAGAAACAGGAAGCCAATTCAGCAACTGTTGGCCTGGCTCAGATTTGATTTTTAGCAAGCACAGTGGGCTAGAGTCTGTCTGCATGTAAACGAGTTACTTTATTGACACCCATCAACATCCTAGCTTGGCGATTAGGTTTTTTTCATGACTGACTATTTTCCCAGCATCATCAATTCCTTTCTCCTGCTCTTGCAGAGGACCCGGGTTCGATTCCCAACACCCACATGGCGACAGTGATCCGTCCTTAACTCCAGTTCCAGGGGAATCCAATGCCCTCTTCTGACCTCCGCAGCATTGCATGACACAGTGCACTCACATACATGCAGGGCAATACACATAAAATAAAAATAATAAATAAAATATTTAAAAAAATAAAATATGCTATAAAACATTAAGAGACATTTTAGATGTAATTCACCACCATCATATTCAAAGACATTTTAATTTTTTTATACTACCAGTATGTATCCATATAGATACACATTTTGCTACTTGTATTGTATTTTACACTTTCACATATAATTACATTATAAATATTCCCTTATGCTTCTAAGTAGTTGATATATTTTAATGTTATGATCACAGTCACATCACAATTAAGAGCTTCTCTTATTTATCTATTATAAGCAAATGTGTCCATATCTGTTGCCTTTTGTTAAATTTGTTCCTAGGAAATTTCCAAGGAGAAAGATCACTAAGCCAAAAGACAACAATAGCTTTGCAGTACTTGCTACATGTTTTCATTTTGCCTTTGCTAAGTATTATGCATATTTCTTATGGCACTAGTACTGAAGGTCACACTGATATAAGACCATATCAAAACTAGACATTCTCATACATTTTAGTATTAAATAGGTATAAAATTGTACAGTTTCCTTTTCTTGTCTGATTCATAGTGAAAACAGTTTTCTTGTGTCTTAATTGATAACCAACACTTGTTTTATGTAAATCAAATAGGGACACTTTGAGAGGACAAGAGGAAGTCTTTAGAAAAGAAGGATCAATAATAGCCCTTCGGTGGGAATCAACCACCAGGACTCTTGTTTCCAGGAACTGGGATCCTAGGAGTGGGAAGAATGGCCAATGAAGTTGGACATCACCTGCTGAACCCCAGTGAACTTGCAGTCGACCATGCTGACCACATTCCTCCTCCCTTAGGCTCTAGCAACTTGATGGTTTCTAGAAACCATGGCCATTTGGTGACTCGTTTGGCAACACAGAGCTGTCTTCTCTAGGCAGACAACATGAGGGAGTCATCAGTCATCTCCTAATGTCATTATGCAGCTCTGGAAACCTTACACAGAGCAGTCACACCTGTGGTCTCATTTGACAGCAACCCTGTAAGGGATAGATACCATTATTTCCATTCCAAAGATTAAGAACATGTCATTTTTCAGATTATAAATAGTGCAGGAATGACCGGTCATTCAGGACAGCTCCTGGGGGCAGAGTCTGTCCCAGCTATTGCTTGGCAGAGAAGTGCAGGGGAGTGAATGATGGTCCTGTCCTTCCCTTCTGCTTCCCTGACCCCGAATCAGGATACTTATGAGAGGATTTCCAGCCCTTTGTCTTCTTGATGGAAAGGCTGTGGCCTTTTGTTGATGGAGGAAACATTGAAGGTCTTTATGTAGAAACAATGGCTATTTGTTTTAGGAGACATTACTGTTATCTCAAAGGTGCACCTGGTACTGTCCTTTATAAGAAAGGCTCTGAGCCATGACTGAGGCTGCATCTGGTCTCCATAGAGTGTAGTGACTCTCAGCCTTTCATAACTCCTGTTTACCCCTCAGTCAGTGTGGTTTGGTTTCTCCTTGTTGTTCTATCTGTAAAGAAGTGTCTGCCTTTTTAAAAAAATATTATTTATTCATTTGGGGTGGGGGAGGCACCTGTGGAGATAACTTGTCAGGGTCAGTTCTGTCCTTCTACCATGTGATTTCTAGGACCAAATTCAGGTCTTCAGGCTTGGCAGTAAGCATCTTTACCTGCTGAACCATCTCACTAGTCCATCACTCTTTCTTTCTGTGGATTTCAAGGTTCTGGTAGAATCTTGCATCAGTAGGAGATTAGGTAAAAGTTGTTTCTGACTACACATTTTTAGAATTGACAAAGAAAGGAACAGAATAATATACATGGGACCATGACTTGACTGACAACTCAGTGGTAGAAGGGGAAAAGCATAGAACGGAATGGAATAAGGCCACCTGATTCAAGTGATGGTGCTGTCGATTATTAGCCAGATAGGTTAAGATTTTTAAGTCTCTCAGAGCCTTGATTTCCTTCTCTAGAGAATAATATCTGCCTATCTGGGGTTGGTAGAAAACAAAGAAGATACTTAGTGCCTATTCTGGTCTCTCAACAAATATCAGTTCCATTCTACATTAAGGAACAAGTTAGGAAGGTCCTAAGATCTCAAACCTCTGGATTGCTGTAGGTGAGATTAGAGGCTTTGGCCTAGCTGGTGTAACTGGCCAGAGCAAACACATGTCACTAGTGTCATATGTCACTAGTCTGAATGCTAGCTCTCTCATCCACTAAATGACCCTGAGCAAACCACAGAAACTGAACTCTATGCTTCATAGAGTACTTGGTTCATAAGTGGAAGATCTGGGGCTTTGAAGTTCAAGGGGGACATTGAGGCAGATTATATTTTTTGAGTAAGAAGTTTACTACAAGAGTTATTAATGGGCAGACAGACAGACAAACAGCAGCATGGCAGAGGTTCTTGGAAGAGTTCAGGCCCCAGTGTCATAGTTAGACAGCATGAAGGGGGCTCTGATCAATTCAGGCCCTACACGCCGCACCCCCCCACGCCACTGCAGGTGGCAAGGAAGGGAGTCATTGGTAGTCCATTGATGTCCAGAGTTTGGCAAGCTCACTTGGACAAGAAATTTGGGTACCTAGGGAGTCACACTAGCAGGCTCTCTAGGGGGCTGGCCAGCAGCCCTAATGTGAGGGAGAAGAGGAAGACTGCTGCAGGTCAGCCTGAGCAGAGTCTGGTCTGGGTTTTAACAAAGGGGAAGGTGGAATCATCTACTGGCAGGCTATTGGGAATCAGACTGTAGAAAGATCTTTGAGACAATGAAATAAGGTACACAGGTAATAAAGTCTGGGTGGTGGCAGCAGGTTTCATGCTCAGGCAGCGCCTTAAGCCAGGGTAGAGGTTCTTACTCCAGAAATAAGGTATAGGGCAATGGCTCTTAAAAGTGTGTTCACAGAAGCCCGGGGCATCCTGTGACCCATTCAGGGAGATTGTAAGGGCCTGCCTCTCTTACCCAATGACAGTTATGTAAGGCCACACTTTATTCTGCCTTTACCAAAGCAGCAGATTGCAACAGAGTGGCCACAGAAGCAGATAGGAGAATTTAGCTGTCTTCTACTAAGCCAGACACTATGGGGACTTGCAAACTAACACAATACTATATGCCTCAGTAAAAAAGAAAATCAGTTTTTATTTGTGTGTGTGTGTGTGTGTGTGTGTGTGAGAGAGAGAGAGAGAGAGAGAGAGAGAGAGAGAGAGAGAGAATGAGTTTGCCATGTGTGTGAGGGTGCCTGAGGAGGCCAGAAAAGGGTGCCCGATCCTCTAAAGCAGGGGTTACAGGCAATTGTGAGCTACCTGACGTGGGATCTGGGAACTCAGGTCCTCTGGAAGAGTAGTATGTGTTCTTAACCTTGGAGCCACCTCTCAATTTCCCTATAGTATTTTTTAAATTTATGTATATGAGCATTTTGCCTGCATGCATGTAAGTATACCTGTGCACGCAATGCCAAAAGAGGCCAGAAAAGGGTGTTGGATCCCCTGGAACTGGAGTTAAAGATGGTTGTTAGCTTCATGTGGGTGCTTGGAAGTGAACCCTTGTCCTCTGCAAGAGCAACCAGTGTTCTTAACCACTGAGCCATCTCTCTAGTTCCAATTCATGCACATAGTAGTTTTTAAATAAAAGTTTTACTTCTGTTTACATGCTTTGTGTTTATCTTTTTTTTTTCAAATGCTCAAGCTTGAGTCTCAGGGCCTTATATATGCTTAACATGAGCTCTACCACTGAGCTACACCCCCAGCCTATTATCATTTTTGAATGAATGAATAAACATTTAATAAATATTTATATTTTTGCTAGACCCCAAACAAATGAATCATAGGGAGAGTCCTCAGTTTTTTATTTTTTTATCTATATTTTTGTGTCCTCAAAAATGTTAAGAGTAAACGAAAGGGTCCTGAGAATAAAATATCTGTAAACCAATGGTACAGAGACCGAATGTGAAGTGGTCAAATGAGATTATCTCATAGCACGAAGGAGAAAAACCAGTTGAGACAAGGGAGAGATCCTGGAAGGTCACACATTTATGCACTCAAACATTTATGAAGGTTTATTATGTGCCAGACCCTAGGATGGCTGCTAAGGATTGTGAAATATATAAGACACATCTGCCTTCAAGGAAAAAGGGACATGTGAACAACTGTGACATCAACAATGATGTATGCTACAGTGGAGTTCTCCAGAACTATGGCAAGATATGAGGGTCAGAGTAGTCAGGGAAACCTGGGGACGCCGGCTTTAAGCCTGAGGAAGCATTAGCAGGGAGACCCAAAGTCACGGCCATCTGCTTGCTTGTTTGTTTTAACAGGATGGGCTCTCTGCCTGGATAGTTCAGTTGTTGGAGGGTGAAGCTTGAGCCACTAAGTCTGAAGGGCTATAAATAAGTGAAAACTTTGCTATAATTAGAGTTACAAAGAGCAAGCAAGCAAGAAAGAATAGGCCAAGTGTGCCTAGCACTCAGGTGACAGAGACAGAGACAGGTGGATCTCTGTGAATTCGAGGTCAGCCTGGTCTACATAGCGAGTTCCAGGTCAGCCAGAACTACATAGTGAAATCCTATCACAAAACAAGGGGCTGGAGAGATGGATCAGTGGTTAAAAGCACTGGCTGCTCTTGCAGAGAACCTGGGTTTGATTCTCAACACCCACGTAGCAGCTAACAACCACCTATAATTCCAGTTTCAGGGAATCTGACACCCTCCTTAGCTTCTATGGATATTGCACAATATGGCTGCACTTACATACATGCAGACATAACACCCATACACATAAAATAAAAGTTTTTTAAAAAAATGATGGAGAGCCGGGTATGTTGGTGCACGCCTTTAATCCTTGCACTCAGAGGCAGGAAGATCTCTGTGAGTTCAAGGCCAGCCTGGTCTACATAGTGAGTTCCAGGCCAGCTGGGGCTACAGGGAGACCCTGTCTTGAAAAAAAAAGGAGGGAGAAAGAAAGAATGACTAACTATATTTTTCCCCATTTCATTATGAAATAACAATAAATGAAACTTGGAATATCTTTATTAATATTTTAATATTTTATTTATTACTTTATTTTATGTGTATGAGTGTATTGCCTGCATATATGTAAGTGCATCTGTGTCATGCAGTGCCTTTGGAGGTTAGAACAGATCCCCTGGAACTGGAGTTACTTATGAACAGTTGTTAGTGGCCATGAGGCTGCTGGGATTCAAACCCAGGTCCTCTGCAAGAGCAGTCAGTGCTCTTAACTGCTGAGCCATCTCTCCAGCCCCTCTTTATTAAGTTGTTATCCTTATGATTGCCATGAAAAGTTTGGTGAACATCATCACAGCCATTTTCCAGACACACATGCATCTGTATGAGTTGTAGACAAGAAGCTTTAGAATGCTGAAGAATACATGAAGTGAACACAACACTGCCTGAGAGACCTTACATCACCGATGTGCTAATGTGCTGTGAGAGGCTCCTGTGGTGCTCATGGATGACTGCAACTATCAGGGCCAAGAGATCTCTTAGGCTGGGGGATGGCTCAGTGGTAAAGTTCTTGCTGTACAAGCAAGAGGACCTGAGTTCATACCCTCAGCATCCATATAAAAAGCTGGGCACAGCAGTATATTTGTAACACCAGCTCTGGGTGAAGAGACAAGCAGAGACCAGGGCTTGTTACCTAGCCAAGTCTTGGTGAAATAGTAAGCTCCAAGTTCAATGAGAGACCCTGTCTCAAAAAAGTAAGATGGAGAAATGACTGAGGAAGACATTGCAACACCAACCTGTGGTCTTCACATGCAGAACTCACACGGGAATACACACACACACACACACACACACATACACACACACACACACACACACACACACACACACGCATCACCCCTCAGAATAACTTCAATTAGCTACCAACTTGCAGCAAGTCTGGGGAATCACGAAACTGCTTCCAGCTGTCTCACCCTCTGTCCTCAGTGTACGGTTTCCTCTTTAATTCCCTGTGCCCTGTCTCACAGCCTTTTCCCTGCCTTCCTGTCCCTCGCACAGATGCCCAGGACTTCCTTGAGATTTCTGAGATGTTTCGCTTGCTGGGAACTCTAGAAAACATATTTTCCACTTTGAGTTCTTGATCCCCCAAGGAAAGTTTGATAATATTTCAGAAGTTCATGCCCTTCCAAGTAGCAATGGTAAAGTTTCTGTTTAAATTATTTTAAAAATCAATCTGCATATTAATCCTTCATATGGATCCATTCAAGCATCTCCTGTCCTGTACCAAGTAAGTCCTTCGGTAAAGGAAATTAAGCATTTCTGTGGGTGACCAATGCTGGATCTACAGTCTTCCTGGTCGGCCTTTATTTCCCAATATTTCATAAATCAGTCAATGATGAGGCTATCCATAACAGATCCAGCAGCACCAGAAAGAATGGTTTGGTCATGGTGTTATTATCCTGTGACTGTCGTAGAATGTTAATGACCCATGCAGCTTGGACTACACAAAGGCATGTAAAGTCCAGGGCTTCTGCATAGCCCAGTTACCCACTACCAACTCACCTTATCTCATCATTTGCTCAGACTGTGCATGAAATGGTGGTACCTTACTGGGGTGACCCTTTTATATGTGGTCACCAAGTTTTCCCTGCCTGTTTTTTCATCTCTTCAGGGTCCACATTTTTATGATTTTGACATTGGCAGCTTTGAACACCAAAGGCTCCTTTTCAAATGGATTCTTCGGTTCTGTTGTTAAACATGTTTTTGGTTCAGCTATATATAAGCTGCAAAACATTCTTAGCCTCAGCTCAATATGACTTTGCAGCTTTGTTTGCCTTCCTTCCTTCTTCCCTCCTCCCCTCCCTCCATCCCCCCTCCCTTCCTCTCCCTCTTTCTGTTTCTTTCTCTTTCTATTTTTCTTTCTCACAGCCTCAAGTAGCTCAGGCTGGCCTCTAACTCACTGCGTAGCCAAGAATGACCTTGAACACCTGATACACCAGCCTCCACCTCCAGAATGCTGAGATTACAGGTGTGTATCACCACACCTGGTTTTATACTCCTGCGAAATCCTCAGTCGAACTACTGACTTAGCTGCAATAACAGGACCCAGATAATGGAAGCTTAAATAAGATCAAAGTCTATTACCCTCACATGTAGCAGCCTGGGGTATAAGGTTCAAGTAGAACTCCACAATCACAGGGCCCAGGTGCCATCCACAATCAGTAACATCTCTCTTGCTCCTACTACTCTTATGTCTATTTCCCAGCTCACAGGAAGTAGGAAAGTAGAAAGAAAGGCATGTTCTATATGAACAGAAATTGTACGTGAAATCTTGTCCCTCCAATCCCATTCCAATGCCTAGAACTTAATTAAATGTTCACCATGCCCAGGTACAAGGGAGGCCAGGTAACATGGTGTTTAGTTGGACAGAAATGTACTCCAGATAAAATCATGTTACTATGAAGAATGGGGTGGAAGATAGTGAGTAGTCTGTGCCAGGTAAAGAGAGAAGAACTATTGTTCATAGTTGGGCACAGGGGGCAGCAATGGCTAATAAAATATAGAGAAATCAGGTACTACTTGAAATAGACTTTCTGAGATAAAATTATTGGGGAAATTATGCAAGCTCTCTCTTTTTCCCTTGCTAGGAGAGAATATTACAGTGATTCATAAATGTACTGTGACAGTATTGTCAGAGGCTGTTGAGAAGGCATAAGGAAAGGTGGATTCTTGACATCATATTCTATTTCACAAGAAAGTAGAACCACAGAATAGTTACCCTGGTTTCTCTCCAACCCAAATTATTTATTTCATCAAGGCTACCCTGGATCCAATCTGCCAAGAAATAGGTAGAGGGGCTAGAGAGATAGCTCAGTGGTTAGGAGCACTGGCTGCTCTTGAAGAGTACCCAGGTTTGATTCCGAGCACCCATATGGCAGCTAACAATCATTCACAACTCCAGTTCCAGGGGATCCAATGCCCTCTTCTGAGCCCTGTGGGCATTGCAGGACACAGGTGCACTTACATACATGCAGGCAATACACTCATACACATCAAATAAAATAAAAGTAATAAACAAAAATTTAAAAAGAAATAGTCAAAAACCTTTCAGAGAACTCAACAAACCAAGAGCTGAAGAAAAGGCCTTCAGAGATGCTGTAGGACCAGTTTATAGAATTGGTAATGCACAAGGACTTTCAACTCTTCACCATTAGAGAATGCCTGCAGTGTAGTCCACATGTTGGCTATCAGGGCTGGATGGATGGGAGAGACCTCCCTACCCAGACAGCTAACAAAGCTGCCAAGTTAGTGATTCTCCTCAGCTTAAGAATGAACTCAGGGCTGGAGAGATGGTACAGTCATTAAAGGTTAAGGCTAACAACCAAACCATCAAAGAGCGGTGGGCTTAAATTTTTTTTAAATGTGTATGAATTTTTTTGCCTACATGTGTGTAAGTGCAGTATGTGGATGTTTTGTGCACACAGAAGTCAGAAGAGGGCACTGGATCCCCTGGAACTGGAGTTATGGACAGTTGTGAGCTACCATGTGGGTGTCAGGAACTGAACCCAAATCCTCTGCAAGAGCAGCCAGTACTGTTAACCCCTGAGCCATCTCTCCAGCCCTGAGCAGTTGGCTTTTGAATATCTAAATTGAAAGCACTCAATTTCTTTTTTCAATTTTAATTTTAGTGTGTGTGTATATGTGTGTGTGTGTGTGTGTGCACATATGCCAAGATGCAAGTGTGGAGGTCACAGGGCAACTTTCAGGAGTTGTTTCTCTCCTATCGTGGGTTCCAGGGATTGAACTCAAGTCATCAGGCTTGTTTGGCAAACACTTTAACCACTTAACTGCTAAGCCATCTATCCAGGCCTGGGAAGCATCCAGTTTCTAACACAGGAATAGTATAAACACATGATCTATACACCTGCTGCCAGAGGCACCTCCAGCTGTCCAGGAGTCATTGTCAATTAGTAGAGGGAGCTGATCCCAATCCTGCCCAAGGAGAAGCTCAGTAGAAAAGCACAGCTCTGTTCCATCAAACTGTAATGAGAGGCAGGGACACTCTGCAGTGCACACTGGCCTACATGACAATCCCTGGGAAAGAAGAAACACAAAGTACTGTGCTGACTGCTCATTGTTGCTCTGAGCTGGGCAGGTCTCCCAGCAGTTCAAATGACAGGACTAGATTGTCAAGTCTCTAAGCATAGGAATGGATAAAATCATGTTGTTACCGAGCTCATCATGACGATGATTATTAGTTATTATAGCTGTCATACTTCTTTAATAACAACATACTTACACCCCACCCATGTCTAAAAGGGATTAGAGCCATCTTACATTAAAAAGTGCAGCTCCAATAAAACAGCCCATATAACTATAATAAAGGACTTAGCATAAGAAGTGGGGAAAAATAGAGGAAAATGGATTGCACCAGAAAACTTAAGGTAATTAAAAATACTGTCCACGAGGAAGGACAAAGCCTGAGGTTCCTGTGAAGCCAAAACAAAAAAGAAAACACAAATAATCTGCACAGTTTTCATTGCTGAGTAGAGAAATGAAAAAAGAAAATCTCACCAGTCAATAACAAGCTGCAAACTTTGGGAGAATTAGTGCTGGCAATTTTTGTATAAAGTACATGAACTATAAAATTGATTTTAAAATGTTAAACATTGGCGATACTTTTCATTGTGTTATTTCTTGTATTTGCCTTCCTTAATCCAGATTTAATACATAAAAGCTATATGTATTAAATATGTGTATAATTTTTAGGGTATTCTAAAGATCTGGCTTTACTCAGGGGAAAAAAAGCTTGTGATCTTCTTTCAGGATTAATAGTAGGTATGTTCCTAAACTATTGTCAGCAGTTCATTTGGTCAGAAAACTCCCTTTAATAAAAATGAAGGATGTTCTAATTAATCCAAAGCTT
Organism: Nannospalax galili; assembly: GCF_000622305.1. Taxonomy (NCBI): domain Eukaryota; kingdom Metazoa; phylum Chordata; class Mammalia; order Rodentia; family Spalacidae; genus Nannospalax; species Nannospalax galili. The sequence goes on along the minus strand of NW_008348586.1, from coordinate 220,386 downwards.
CTTTTAAGGTGGTTATCTTTGATTTTACCAAGTGTTTCTGCAATTCATTTTCTGACTCAGATATTTAACTCTAGAGTTGCCCCATAAGGACACCATATAAACTTGCCCAATCCTTGATGTTGGCTTGGTTTTTAGGAGAGTCAGAGTCCCTATTAGAGGGATTTAGGGTGATAGAGTGGTCCATTAGTATAGTGCAGAATGATGATTAAATCCCTGGTCTTTGGAGTAAGGCAGATTCGAATTTCAATGCCTATTCTGCTGGCTTATTCTGTGATCTTTGGAGAAGTGATTTGATAGCATTCTGGACCTCAGTTTATCTGCATAAAATGCAGATGGTGGTTTCTACTTTCTCAGGTTTTTGTCAGTACTGTGAAAGACAATGTATACCAAACCTAGTGAGTAGCAAGTGTCAATAATGGTGGTTATTATTGTGTTTGGACAACTGTGAATTTGACCTGCAGCCACAAAGGAGAAACATGATATAGCATGTATAAGATGATTTCATTTGTCTAAAGAAAAAAAAGTTAGATACTGCCTGTGTTGGACAGTGAACCCATCACCTGCTCTCTGAGTCTCCTTCCCAACATCTCATAAAGTCATTGTCTAGTCCCCAAAAACTGCCTAGCATGATACCCTCAAAGGTAAACTGATGTACTGACATTAGCACAGAGTCAAATTCTGACTGCTTCCGTTCTCTGCTCTAGCATCACCTTTTGAAATGCATAGAGCAGTCTGTTCCTTCACCAAAATTTAAAGGAAGAATCAGGAAGTCCAATTTCACCCAGCCTGGATACACAATCCCCAGCACACAATCCTTTACTGACACTCCCAGGAGTGAAAGAGGTGTTGTGAAGTTGCCCATTTCATATCAGAAAACAGTAGGGGGTGGGAAGGACTGTCTTTTAGGGAGCCTAAGTTTTTGTCCCATAAATTCACTCTTTGAATACAGCTCTATCTAGAGTCAGTCCACTGGAGGTGGGCAGATTTGCATTTGAATCCTGGCTTTATTTATTTTTTACCTTAAGCAAGTAACTGGAAAACAGGGACCATCATAGCACTCACCACATAGGTCTGTTGTTGGATTAAATGAAAGTGTGTCAAGCACACAGGATGGAGCACAAAAATTGGTATTCAAAGAAAGGAAGTAATCTGTTCATTTCTTAACCTGATATAAAAAAAGATAAGAGGGAGAGGGACATACTGAGTCTTCGTCAGATTCAGGAATCTCTGAGCGAGGTGTTCCAGTTAGATAAGCTGGTTCTTCAGAAAGTCAATTTGGAATCCTTATTACCTGAATAGAAACTAATAGGGGATTACGGGAAGTGGAGACACACCAAGAAAAACACACATGTTGCTTTTAATCTTCTTTCACCCCAGTGGACCTGACAACGTGATCTTCTGTTGTGACTTCTGGTAATCCAGGTAGACAATGGACTCAGTGATTTCCTGTGGGGTGGTGCGGACTTGTTCTAAGCTTTATATGCACTTTGTTTTTTGTTTTGTCATGGTTTGATGTTTTATTATTTTTAAATTTTATTTTATATGTATGAGTGTATTGCTTACATGTAAGTGCACCTGTGTCATGTAAAGTCTGCAGAGGTCAGAAGAGGGTGTCGTAGGCCCTAGAACTGGAGTTATGGATGGTTGTTAGAGGCCATATGGGTGCTGAGAACTGAACCCAGCTCCTCTACAAGGTCAGCCCCAGTGCTCTTAACTGCTGAGCCATCTCTCCAGCCCCTCCCTCATCCTATGTACTTTGTAAAAGCTCTTTCAATCTAATGGGGGTTCTGAGAGCTCCAGGAGAGGTGTGCTTCCTTTTCCCACCCCTAATCTCACTGGAAGAGACTGGGAAGCCTACAGCCTCTTGACAGCTCTATGACAACAATTGGGATTAACTAACTTATTGCAACAAGTTCTAGCAGTTGTACTCCGAGTGTGATCCCTGAGACTACAGCATCAGTGCACAGGAGGACTTATTAGAAATGCACATGTTGAGCTCTACCCAGTCCTATAACAATGTATCTTTTAACATGCTTTCCAGATGTCCTCTGCTAAAAGTTCCTAGTGGATAAAGTGACAAAAGAAAGAAAATGACAGGTGCTCCATCCTGAGCTTCCCCTGATCCACATTTGGATTTGGATTGCAGCAGTTTCCAAAGATGATGGTTACTTTTTTAAAAAATATTTTATTTATTATTTTTATTTTATGTGTATGAGTGTATTGCCTGCATGTGTGTGAGTGCACCCGTGTTGTGCAATGCCAGGGAGGTCAATAAGAGGGCTTCGGATTCCCCTGGAACTGGAGTTAAGGACAATTCCAAGCCACCATGTGGGTGCTGGGAATCGAACCCAGGTCCTCTGCAAGAGCAGTCAGTGCTCTTAACCGCTGAGCCATCGCTCCAGCCTGATAATGGTTACTTTTAAAATTGTTTTCCTTGCAATGCTGGGAAGCTGAAGATTGAACCCAGGGCCTAGTACATCCTGGACAAGTGCTCTACCACCGAGCTACATGCCCCAGTCTCTGTCTGATTTCTCCGCCTGCATGACTTACCAGGGAAACTGAGTTCTGCTGGCACTATTTCTACCTCACACTGTGTGAAGTTGCCGGCCACCTGTGCTTTCTTGATAGGTGAGCCAGGGTCTGGGGTAGTTTCTCTTACCCAAGAAATGTATGGGTTATCGTTCTCTTTTTGAACTAAGGAATGTTCCAGACTATTTCCAATATCTATGAAACAAAAGTTATCCTTGACTATTTTAATGACATAGTTTATGGGTTAAGTCAACACTAAACTCGGTCTAAAAATGATTCACTTATTTCATTTTACTCTGTATTATCGTTTTATTTTTAAATTTTTCCACCATTGGTTCAGCATTGGAAATAGTCATCGAGAACCTATTAAACACCAAGCAATCTTAACCGCTGAGCCATCGCTCCAGCCTGATAATGGTTACTTTTAAAATTGTTTTCCTTGCAATGCTGGGAAGCTGAAGATTGACCCAGGCCTAGTACATCCTAGACAAGTGCTCTACCACCAAGCTACATGCAAGCACTGTGCAAAATGAATAAAACATAGTCATTGTCCCTGATAGGCATACAGATGGTTGACTAGAACTACTTATTGAGCATCTACTGTGTTCCATGCATCCTGAATATGTCATCTTTAAATTCTATAACATGATAAAAAAGTGTCATGTTCCCCCATTTTATAGCTGAGAGCTCAAGTCTATATTATAAGTGGCAGAGCTGGAATTTGATCCTACTGGGTTTCACAAAGCAGTGAAAGAAAGCACCTCTCATTTAGTTTATCATGTTCTCTGTCTCTCTCCTCCTCCTCCCCCTCCTCTTCTTTCCTTCCTTCTTCCCTCCTGCCCTCTGCACAAACAAAAATATTAGTATTAGAGAGTACTTGAGACACAATGCCTCATTATTCCTAAGTACCTTAAGGTATACTTTTATACAAAGTGCACCTGTAAATAAAAATTAACAAGGAGGAGGAGGCTGGAGAGACAGCTCAGTGGTTCAGAGCACTGACTATTCTTGCAAAGGACCCGGATTCTATTCCCAGCACCCACATGACAGCTACAAACCGTCCTTAACTCCAGTTCCAGGGGAATCAGAAGCCCTCTTCTGACCTCTGTGGCATTGCACGACACAGGTGCACTCACATCCATGCAGGCAATACACTCGTACACATAAAATAAAAATAATAAATATTTTTTAAAAAATTAATAAGGAATAGAGGATGTTTGAGTGCGGAGAAGGTGTTGAATAGGTACTAACCCATGTTTAGGCTTTAATTTAGAAGGGATTTAAGGTTCCATCTTGGTTGTTTATGTATATATAAACTTTAGTGAGTTACAAAGAAGAAAGAATACTGAATTTCTCTATGGTAACAAGCACCCGACCAGGGGAAGGCATTTTTCTTAGAAAACATATGGAGTAATGGATAATAACATGAGATACTGTGCTTAGGCACGTAGCTCAGTGGTAGACCATTGCCTAGCTTTCTCAAGCCCCTGGGCTCAATTCCCAGCAATGAAAAGTAAAAATAAAACCAGCAGCCAGGCCTGGTGATACATCACTGTAATCCCAGCACTTGGAAGGTAGAAGCAGGAGGATCAGGAGTTCTAGATCAGACTCATCTACATAGTAAGCCCAAAGCCAGCCTGGACCACAGAAGACTCTGTCTCAAAAGAAACAAGCAAGCAAGCAAACAAACAACAAACTCTAAGCATTATGCCTCCATAAATGGTTGACAAGCAATTTATATCAATATTAGACCTGGACAGCAAGAGCAAAAGTTATAGCAAAGTGTGCCATCTAGTGGCCACTCAAAAAGTGTAACAACAGCAACACACATATTTATGTATATATATATAATCTAAAATCTACTAAGAGAAAACATATTTGCTATTTGTCTTTCTAGGTTTGATTTATTTTGCTTGATGAAACATCTAAAATTCCACCCATTTTCCTACAAATGAAATAATGTTATTCTCTTTATGGCTGAATAAAATTCTGTTGTGCACATACGCATTTTCTTTATGCTCTCATCTGTTGACGGACACAGGCTGATTGTATAACTTGGCTATTGTGAATGGTACTATAGTAAACATGGATGTACAGTTATGTCTGTGTTATACTGAATTAGAATCCTTTAGGCACATTCCCAAGAGTTGTACAGCTAGGTCATATGGTAGTTCTATTCTTAGTCTTTTGAGGGACTTCTGTTCTAGTTAGCTTTCTGTTGTTGTGATGAAACACTGACCAAAACCAACTTGTGAAGGGCAGGCTTTTTAACAAGTTGTAGTCCATAACTGAGGGAAGCCAAGGCAAGAACTCAAGGGAGGAACGGGGAGCCAGGAACTGAAGCAGAGACCACGGAGGAATGCTGCTTATTGACTTGCTTCCCCTGGCTTGCTCTACTTCTTTTCTTATACAGCCAGGCCTGCCTGCCCAGGGATGGCACCAACCACAGTAGGCTGGGTCCTTCTGCATCGATCGGCAATTAAGAAAATGCCTCACAGATATGCCCACAGGCCAGTCTGAAGGAGATAATGCCTCAGTTGAGGCCCCCTCTTTCCAGGTGACTTTAGTTTGTGTCAAGTTGACAAAACTAACCAGCACAAACCTCCATAATGATTTTCCTAGTGGCTGGACTAATTTACATTCCCATCAGCAGTGTATAACAGTCCCTTTCCCCACCTCCATCCTTGCCAGTATGTATTGTTTGTTTTTTCCTTTAACGATAGCCATTCTGACCAGAGTGAGATGGAATCTCAATGTAGTTTTGATTGACATTTCCCTTATGCTAAAGATGCTGAATATCTTTGTGTATGTCTATTGGTCATTTGTAACTCATCTTTTGAGAACTGTTTGTTCATTTCACACATGATTTATTAATTTCATTTTTAATATTTAATTTTTAAAGTTCTTTATGTACTCTAGATATTAGTACACTGTCAGCTAATATTGCTAGCAAAGATTTTTGTCCATTCTGCAAGCCGTCTCTTCATTTAATCTTTTTTTTTTTTTGCCAATGCCAAACACAGTTCTCACTTCAAAGGGAATAAGAGATAGTTTATTCTGAGCCGAATATGAGTGACCAAGGCCCAGGAACATGTACTTAGGTTGCCTTTAATAACATGTTCCATCATGAAAGTCATTATTCAAACTTTTATAGTCAAAGAACAAAGACAGCCATACATCAATGCGTTTTCCAGATAAGTTGGTGGGGACAGCAGGTAGGTGAGCTACAGCAAAGCAGAGAAAGCTCTGATGTGGGTTTCAGATGCTATCTGATAACATTCCTAACTTTGGAGCTGGTGGAAGCTAGCAGTCTACTGAAAACACATTCCAAAGTTTTCCCCTGATAATCGAAAGGTAAGTCAGTCAGATACAGAGATGGGCAATACATACTATTAAGGAGACTACAGATAGTCTGAGATGATTTTGACTCGATCTACAACATTGCAACTCTTCACAATTAGGAAGTTCTGATCGATCAGTCAGTTCACAGACTCTTCAGTATGGGTGTAGCATTTTGTTATGTTTTGTTTTCTCTGGGTCTGTACTCTGTAGTTACTGGGTGGAGTATTCTACAGATGATTGTTAAGTTCATTTGATCTATAGTGTCCTTTAACTCTGTTGTGTCATTGTTGCTTTTCAGTCTGGATGGTCTCTCTATTGGTGAGAGTGGGATATTAAAGTACACACTCTTATTGTGTTGAGGACAACTGTGCTTTTATATTTAGTAGTGTTTGTTTTATGAAATTGGATGCAACAATGTTTGGTGCCCATGTGCTTAGAATTATTATAGCATCTTGATGAACTGTTCCCTTAATCAATACAAAGTGGCTTTCTTTATCGCTTCTGAATAATTTTGTTTTGAAGTCTATTTTGTCAGCTATTAGTATCTGAATTCCATTGAAAAGAAAAAAACTTGGGGGCTGGAAAAATGGTTCAGCCAGTGGTTAAGAACACTGACTACTCTTACAGAGTACCTGGTTCAATTCCCAGCACCGACATGGTGGCTAGCAACTGTTTGTAACTCCAATTCCAAGGGATCCAATGACTTCTTCTGACCTCTGTGGGCATTGCATGACACAGGTGCATTCACACACATGCAGGCAATACAGTCATACACATAAAATAAAAATAATAAATAAAATATTTTAAAAAATAAAAAAGAAAAAAATAAAGGGTATTTCCCACAAGAGACTGAGAACTACTTTAAAATTTTAAAATAATCATACACTTACAGAAAAATTACAAAAATAATACAAAGATTCATACATTTCACTTAGATACCCAAATGTGACGGTGTTGCAGCTTGTTTGACTCATCCTTTCTCTCTCTCTCTCTCTCTCTCTCTCTCTCTCTCTCTCTCTCTCTCTCCCCACACACATGCACATACCATTGAATTTTGAGAGTAAACTAAAGATATGGTGACATAATGCTTTATTATTCCTAAATACCGTAATGTATATTTTCTTTTTTAAAAAATGTTTAAAAATGTTCCAGGCCAGCTAGGGCTACACAGTGAGTCTCTGTTTCAAACAAACAAACAAGTAAGCAAGCACAACAGCCACAAAACAAATAGAATCCATACAGGAAAAAAAAAAAGCCAAGAATCCATGAGCTCAAACTGATATGCGAAAGCTCTTTCTGAAAAGAGCACCAGCTAATAAATGCTGAAGAAATAACTGATTGAAAACAATCAGTATTTGATATTAGTAATAATTAGACAAAAATTATCAGTGAATGCTTTCATCCTGTAGATGAAAATGAGTAATAAGGGGGCTGGAGAGATGGCTCAGCGGTTAAGAACACTGACTGTTCTTGCAGAAGACCTGGGTTTGAATCCCAGCACCCACATGGCAGCTAACAACTGTTTGTAACTCCAGTTCTAGGGGATCCGACAGCCTCTTCTGTCCTCCTCGGGCATCGCATGACATGGGTGCACTTACCTACGTGCAGTCATAACACTCATATACATAAAATAAAAATAAATATATAAAATATAAAAAAGAAAATGGGTAATAAGATATTCACATACTGTCAAACTATTTCCCTAAAAAAATACACATTATTTTTAAAATCATTTTTATGTTGAAGATGCATAGCAGACACCATCTTAATAAGGAATCAAGGTTGACTTCAGCATTAAGGAGTCAACAATCTGTACCTCCTGATGTGATGCACTGTGAAGGACACATTACCTGTGAAACACACCTCTCCCAAATCCATCACTTGGATTCCATTATGAGGAAACATCAGATAAACCTAAAGTGAGGGACAATCTATGAAATGAGTGGTGTATACATTTCAAACCCTGCCTATAAAATGAGAAAACTTAGTGCTTCCCTATTTTAGGTGTGTGGGGCTGAGTATGGGGGCATTAAAGTGGTTGAGTGGAAGGCTATTTTTATTCAGCAGCCAGATCTTTTCAAATCTGCAATGTGATGAATCCCATTCTGTTAAGATGCTGGTGCCCATCAGGTGCCCTAGCTATGCAAGTGCCACGCCTACCTGCTACTCCCATGGTGATAGAATCAATGATTCCAGAAACCAGGAAGCTTTGCCTTCATTGAAAGGCGTTTGGCTTGGGTCTTGGAGTGCTCTAGAATTTAGAAGCGTAAACAGAGAACAAATAGAAGAAAGCACCACTCAATGCAGAACTCTCTCAGCTCTGGGGAGTAAGAACTAGGAAATTAAGCTGAGTCAGGTGAGGAAGGTGTGATTTTAGAACAACAATGCTACAGGACAATGACTGAGTGGAATGCAGTCACCTAGGTGACCTTGTAGCCACATCCTTCCCAGATGCATCTCTGGTTCCCTAGTGTCACCACCAGCCTCCCCAGGCAGCTCTAGGGGCAGATCTGAGGGTATATTTCTGGCCCCAGGGCAGTGTGCTTTCTTGTTTCTTCTGGGGAGATGGACCTGTGAGGACAGGGCTTCTTGGGTTGTTTCCTAGTGACCTATGGAATGACAAGCGCCAGTGCTTATTACTATACCAAAGTGATGTCTGAGCTCTTCCTCCATACCCTGTCAGACAATGGAGTCTCCTTCCAGACCATCAGCAGCATGGCAGACTTCTGGGATGTGAGTATGAGACCACCTCCACCCCTCCCTCTCCTTCTCAATGGTCTGAGACACAGGCCTCAAGGAGGTCAGATGATGCATCAGGCCAAATGCCCAGTGATCAGGTCAGTCTAGAATCAGGCTGAGTCAAAGAATCAAGCTGAATTAATAGATTAGGCTAGAGTTTCATGGAGGTGGGAGAGAGATCGGGATGTTGATCTGGTGGTTGACTAGCAGGAGCTAGATTAGCATTTGGAGTCAGAAGAGAAGCTGAATCTCAGAATATTTTAAACAGAATCATACTAGGTTCTGGTCAAATTCCAGTCAACTAAGGGTCCAACAGAAAAGATGGACATAAGCTGGGGTCAGGGCACGAGGGCAAAGGTCATACATAGGAATCAGGAGGAGGCTGGGCCAGGCCCAACCCAGCTGGTGGTCCAGTTTGCTCAGGGCCCACTCCTGGATAGTTTGTACTGGACGAAGTGGTACAACAACCAGAGCCTGGGCCATGGCTCCCACTCCTTCATCTACTATGAGAACCTGTTGCTGGGAGTCCCGAGGTTACGACAGCTGCGGGTACGCAATGACTCCTGCGTGGTACATGAGGACTTCCGGGAGGACATTTTGAGCTGCTACGATGTCTACTCGCCAGACAAAGAAGAACAACTCCCCTTTGGTCTCCTCAATGGCACAGCGTGAGTGAGTCCCTGCCAAGGGCCCAGGGCTACCCCCCTGAGCCTGATACTGATAGGTAGAGAGCTGGCGGGTGGGAGCGAGCGGGTGGGTGGCACGGATGGAGAGCACGAGCAGATGGATGAGGCACCGAGGCACAGATGGAATTCTCAGCAGGATACAGATTTATTTTGCATGGGGCACCTTTCCCTCAGGGGAGGGAAAGATGTCAGGGAAGGGAAGGGTGTCAGGGAAAGATGTCAGGGAAAGATGTCTGCCCATGGGTTGTGAGCTGGGACTTTATATATGGGGGCTTTAGGGTGTGGAAGGGGAGAATGTTTGGGGGAGAAATCAGGGAGGGGGAAGCAGGAAAAACCTGGCTCCGTTCAGTCTGCCAGGTGGGATTAGGGTCTGGAAGTGTTTACTTTTTCTCCCTTAAGATAAGAGAAAAGCTTGTTGTGATAAACAGCTTCTTTAAAAAT
>NW_008348586.1:210105-210460 GCF_000622305.1 Nannospalax galili | reverse complement strand
ATCTCTGGTTATCAGGTAGAATCTGCTTATCTTATCTTTGGAGATCAGAGGGAAGGCAGGCTGTTTCTCAGCAGAGTCTGTAGGTCCTGACTGGGGAGGGGGGAAGCTGCTGCTATTTGGAACCCTAACATTCCAGCCTTTTGTGTTATAGGATAGGGGGCGCCATTGTCATCTGGCTACTTCCTGCTGGACAGGGTCGGTGTGGGGGGTAGGCTGGTTTAGGGGTCCACTAGGCAGCAGGGGTTGTCTCTCCATACATCTGAACAAGGTCCTCGATGGTTGACAGGCGTTCATATACATGTGAAGGGAAGGAAAGTAACAACTGATTAAAATTAGTATGCGTTAGTTTTCGGAT
>NW_008348586.1:208865-209408 GCF_000622305.1 Nannospalax galili | reverse complement strand
GCCGCGAGTCCTGTGGCTGCCACTGATGCCACCAGGCTAACTCCTACCAGGACTTCCAAGGTGGCTGACCTCTTTGTTCTGGTTCCTTCTGTCCCTGTGGATAAGACATCATACACCTCTCCTGGTGTGTATAGGGTTAGTTTTGGGATGAGAATGACTGGAGCACAGGTGTCCTCAATCTGTGGAGAGATGCAGGAGTATATTTTGGAAGAACAGAGAAAGAGCAATCCTGAGTTTAGAGCAGTATCTTCCTTAATTGTGACATCTTGGCTTGATGAGTGTGGGCATTTAGAGGCACGTGGGGTCCAACACTCTGCTTTGTTAAGAAAAAGGGGAGGGGCAAGGAGAAAAAGTGTGGAGAATGGGAGAGAAATAGAAAGGGAGAGCTTTTGCATGAGACCCCTGCCAAGAAGGGGGGTTGGGCAGGTGGGCATAACCAGGAAGGAGTGAGTTAAAGGCACCTTCCAGAATACACAGGCTAAGGGTCCTGTTGATTTGGGGTTGTGAGGCTTCCCATCAACCCCCACCACAGAGATCTGTGAG
>NW_008348586.1:208301-208828 GCF_000622305.1 Nannospalax galili | reverse complement strand
GCCTAAGTTTCCTTCTAATATCTGGAGCTGATTGTAAGATAAAGTGGTGGTGAAGCATAAGCTGTCCCTCTGCAGACTCTGGGTCATACTTGGTATACTGGACCAGAGCATCAGTGAGTCTGTCCATAAACTGAGCTGGGGTTTCAGCAGAGCCCTGAGTAATCATTCTAAGCTTTTCAAAGTTAACTACCTTGGGGGGTGAAGTTCTCTGAAGACCTGTCAGGAGGCAAGTGATCATGTGGTCCCTGGCTACTCTACCTGGGGAAGGTCCTATCTGACCTCCTGGTGGGGGTTGGTAATCCCACCCAGAGTCCTGAAGGGGAACTGCCTCACTGCCAATAGGGTGAGCTTGGTTAGTAGAATGAAGCTCATTAGCATATTCCTGTGCTGCTGTCCAGACCCTAAGTCTCTCATCAGGGGTGAGGGTAGACTGGAGAATCATAAAGAGATCATGCCAGGTTAGATCATAGCTGTGAGTAATATATTTAAACTCTTGTATGAAGCGAGTAGGATTAGTGGAAAATTTC
>NW_008348586.1:207521-207844 GCF_000622305.1 Nannospalax galili | reverse complement strand
AAGGCGTGGATGTAGGGTAGTTCAGACTGCTTGCCGTTACGCTGGCAGAAGTTTTCCAAATCTTTTAAAATACTGAGGTTTAAGGTTCCAGTGTTTGGCCAAACAGAGTTATTATCTAGTTTGTACTGAGGCCAGGAAGTGGTGCACAAGAATTTTAGGCGTTTTGATCTGATAGTGTGAGACAATCCTAGCTTTTTTAAGGATTTAAGCAGGCAGGCCAAAGGCATGAGACCCTGAGGTTTTGAGTGTTTGGTTTCCATAGCAACGGATTAGGCAGAAAGCGAAAGAAGAGTTAAAGATCTCAGCTGGTGGGTAGGGGAACA
>NW_008348586.1:206674-207180 GCF_000622305.1 Nannospalax galili | reverse complement strand
GAGCTGAGGTAGGGAAAAGGATTTGAGTGTGATGGGGAGGCAGGTCTGACTCCCAGGTGGGCGTGGACAGACACAGTAACTGTGCCGGGCAGTTCAACGGTCGCAGAAACCAGTGCTGTCCAGTGGCCTTGAGTGAGGTCCGGGAGTGACCGAATTCGATTGGAAAGGAGATGAAAAGAAAACTGGCAAAGTGTAGTGAAGGGGAAAGGGGAGAGAGAGAGAGGGAGAGAGAACTGAAAGGAACGGGAGAGGGGAGAGAGATAGAGGGTGGAAGTGTACCTTAATGACAAATCAGTGTTGTTCGCAGCGGCCAATAACGAAAAGCGAGTCCGAAAGTTTTACATGTGAGGTCCCTTGAAGTAAGAGCCAGTTTCGGCACCATCTGATAGATAGGAATGTTGGGGAGAGCGAGCAAGTGGGTGGCATGGATGGAGAGCACGAGCGGATGGATGAGGCACCGAGGCACAGATGGAATTCTCAGCGGGATACAGATTTATTTCGCACGG
>NW_008348586.1:194430-206540 GCF_000622305.1 Nannospalax galili | reverse complement strand
GGAAGCAGGAAAAGCAGGTAGGATTAGGGCCTGGAAGTGTTTACTTTTTCCCTCTTGAGATAAGAGAAAAGCTGTTGTAATAAACAGCTTCTAAAATCTCTGGTTAACAGGTAGAATCTGCTTATCTTATCTTTGGAGATCAGAGGAAAGGCAGGCTGCTTCTCAGCAGAGTCTGTAGGTCCCTGTTGGGGAGGGGGGAAGCTGCTGCTATTTGGAACCCTAACAGATACCACCCTAAGGTGTGGGAAACACTTCCACAGAGACTTAAAAGAGCCTTAAGGGTTGGTGCCTGAAGACACTACAGGCAGAGCATCTCCCTGAAACCTAACAGTAACTCTTGTGTGTCATTCAGGAATGGAGAAAGCAAATTAACAGAAAAGTCATAGCCTCTGGGCTTGTTTCCCCACACAGATCACAGTCACACCCTTCCCTGCATGCAGTCATCCCACAGAGAAAGTGTTTCTGCCTAGAATCCCGGTTCTGTGTAGAGAATGAGTGAAGTTCACCTAGGCTACCCAAGTCATAGAGAGTTTCACCCTTGGGGACTGACACAGGGAGCAACAAGGGGTGGAGGATGGATGAGCGATGAAGAGAGAAGAAAGAGGGCTGACAGGACAGGAAAGAAGGGGTGAATAGAAGAAGGGGTGAGTAGGGTGGAAATATGGGGGGGAGGGACTAGACCAAGGAATCTTGCAGTGGAGCAGCTGTCTTCAGAAGCACAGAAGCTGGAAGGATCCTTTCTGGATTTATGGTCCAACTGTTTCCCTCATGTACAGTACTTCATCTGGGGCCAAAAGTGTGGCTTGGCTTTACCATCCATAGCCAGAGTCACACAGTGAAAAATGAGATATACATTTGCATTTCAAGATTATCTTGGAAATCCCTGAATCTACATTTCCTCTTCTGCAAAATATGGATAATACTTTCCCTGTCTTCCCAAACAATTGTTAGTGCAAACAAAATAATGTTTGAAGTATCTATTATATGTGATAGCATGTGTATTACATGTGGTATCACATAAAGTATGTATAAGATACATTCCTCACATATATTACATGTGTATCACATATGATATAGGCACACATATGCATATATGCTACAATAAGTATATATAGGTACATGATATATGGAGCTGTAAAGCCGGGCATTTATAATTGCCTTAGGGGGTGAGCTTTGGGCCTGGCTCTGACCTCTCTTTACTCAGATGGCTATTTTCTGTGGCAGATGGACCTACCATTCACAGGATGAGCTGGGGGGCTCCTCCCACTGGGGCAGGCTCACAAGCTACAGTGGAGGAGGCTACTACTTGGACCTTCCAGGATCCCGACAGGCCAGTGCAGAGGCCCTCCAGGGCCTTCAGGAGGGGCTGTGGCTGGACAGGGGCACCCGGGTGGTCTTCATTGACTTCTCAGTCTACAACGCCAACATCAATCTGTTCTGTGTTCTGAGGTAAGCTCCCTTTCCCCACTGTATCTCTCCATCCATGGTTCCTGATCCATCCTCTGTGCTTGAGCTCTTTCTCTAACATGTGCTTTATGCTGGGTGTGGGGAACAGGAGTAGGAGGAACTGTCCCAGCCTAGTCCTCACTAAACATCTTACCTTCCTCACAGACTGGTGGTGGAGTTCCCAGCCACAGGAGGTGCCATCCCATCCTGGCAAATACGCACAGTTAAGCTGATCCGCTATGTCAGTAACTGGGACCTCTTCATTGTTGGCTGTGAGGTTATCTTTTGTGTCTTCATCTTCTACTATGTGGTGGAGGAAATCCTGGAGCTCCACATGCATCGGCTTCACTACCTCAGCAGCATCTGGAACATACTAGACCTGGTGGTCATCTCGGTGAGGGAAAGATGTTTGGATCTCAGGACATACTGGAGGGTGGAAAAACTACTACTTTGATAGGGGCTCTAAGTTCTTCCTTCTGGATCCTTAAGCCCTCCTTTTAACTTAGTAGAAGCACAGTACCAAATCTTCCCGAGAGAAAGATTGATGCCTCCCTGGCTCAGAGCTTGGGAAAACTTGTCCCACACATCCCTCCTCCTCTTCCCCTATGAGTTGGGCCCTTCCTTTCTCTTTATGCACTTGCTATTCATTTTTAAAATATTTTATTATTTTTATTTTATGTGTATAAGTCTATTGCCTGTGCCTGAGGATGTTGGAAAACGACATCAGATCTCCTGAAACTGGAGTTATGGATGGTTGTTAGCCACCATGTGGGTGCTGGGAATCAAACCTGTGTCCTCTGCAAGAGCAGTCAGTGCTCTTAACCACTCCAGGTCCCCTGCATTTGCTATTCTGTTTCTCTTCTCTTTTGCTTTCTGACCTGACCTCTTGAGAACCTGCCCTTTTCTCTCCTCTTCTATTTGAGTATTCTGTCCCTTCGTTGTCATCTCCTTCCTACTGAGAGGACACATTAGCTGTGTTGTGGTTGTTTCGTTTTTACATTTATGTGCCTGTGTGTGTGTGTGTGTGTTACACACATGTGCATACATGCAGCAGTGCACTTGTGGAGGTCAGAGGACACCTAATGGGAGTCAGTTCTCTCCTTCCATCATGTGGGTTCCAGAGCTCAAACTCAGGCTTCCAGGTTTGACAGCAAGTGCCTTTACCTGCTGAACCATCTTGCTGGTCCACATATTCTTTTTTTCACCAACTCCTGGGAGTAATGGGGATGGGGAGAAATCATGTTCCTTGGCACCATTACCCTTTACAACATACAAATCACCACTGGCCCTAAAGCTTCCTTCTGGACTATAGAACATTTAAGCTTCTCCCCAGTCATCCTTTCTATTCAATTAGTGTATGTCTCATCAGAGAAGGATGTTTATTGCCCACTTGTAGTATCTGCCTCAGCTCTCCTCTGGGAGCCCATTTTTGAACTTCTCTTAAGAGTTCCAGATGGAGTGTGATGGCATAGCACTTTAATTCCAGCACTCAGGAGGCAGAGGCAGGTGGATCTCTATGAGATCAAGGCCAACCTGGTCTGCATAGCAAGTTCCAGGCCAGTTGAGCCTACAGAGAGACACATCCCCGCAACACACAAAAAAGAGACTCCCTTGCCTTCTCTGATACCCCCACAACTCTTGTGTGACAGCTCTCCATTATGGCTGTGGGTTTCCACATATTCCGAACCCTGGAAGTAAACCGTTTAATGGGAAAGCTCCTGCAGCAGCCTAATGTATATGCAGACTTTGAGTTCCTGGCCTTCTGGCAGACACAGTACAATAACATGAATGCTGTTAACCTCTTCTTTGCCTGGATCAAGGTACCAGGGACCTGCCTCCCACCTCTGCCCCAGGGCTCTCACTCATATTCCTCCAGTGGGTCTCATTTTCCTTCTTGGATCTGGTACCTCCTGTGGCTGCATAGGTCCCTGGAGTATTCCATGCTTTTCACTTTTTCTCTTTCACTTGGTTCGCCATGACTCTTGCAGGTATTCAAGTACATCAGCTTCAACAAAACCATGACCCAGCTCTCCTCCACTCTGGCCCGCTGTGCCAAGGACATCCTGGGCTTTGCTGTCATGTTCTTCATTGTCTTCTTCGCTTATGCCCAGCTTGGCTACCTGCTTTTTGGGACCCAAGTGGAAAACTTTAGCACTTTCATCAAGTGCATGTGTGTGTCCTGCCCTACCCCTTGCCCCTCACCCTCAAACTCTCAGGGTGTGTGTAACCTTGGGGAAAAGGGGGAGGTGGGTATATGGGCATGTATAAGCTTAAAGTATCTGGATAAGACTCTCCCAAACCCCAGTGTGTGCTCACATACATGTTGTCTCTATTATATTGGGTTTATTATATTAGGTGCTGTGAGGGATCTATCTGTAGTAAGGAAAGTGGGATAGGGTATAGATTGGGGCAAATGTTTGGCTTCACTCTGGGTGAAGCCCAGACCTGATCTCTCAGTTTCACTCAGTTCCGGATAATCCTTGGGGACTTTGACTACAATGCTATCAACAATGCCAACCGTGTCCTGGGCCCTATCTACTTTGTCACTTATGTCTTCTTCGTCTTCTTCGTGCTCCTGGTAAGGTTCCTTCAGAGGGCTGGTGACATAGAGGGTCTTCAAGGTGGAGCTTGACCCAATCTGTCCCCCACTCAGGGTTATGATGGGTTTCCTCACACCAAGGATGGAAAGTGCATGAGGGTGGGGTTCTTTTGGATCTTCTGAGAGTTGGCTAATAGCAATGGCACCAATATGTTGAGGTGGTTTGTAGAGTATAAGGGAAACTACAAACTCAGGAAAATCAACTCCCATCTTCCAAAGATGGAAAGGGAGGAGAAAATGTCTCATGAGGAGAAGTAGCTGCCCCTGGAGGTTTCTGTGCCTGTTCCCTAAGAGGCTCCTTGCTCTGGGAGCTTCTCCTATCAGTGTTTGGTAGTTGTTTTCTCTTCTTGCCAACTGAAAAATGCCTGAGTTTGATTTTTTTAATATTTATTTTTATTTGCATTATATATATATATATACATATATACATATGTGTATGTCTATGTGTGGGTATGTACACATGTAGGTGCAGGTGCCAGGGAGTCCAGAAGAGAGTGTTGGATCCCCTGGAGCTGGAGTTATAGGTAGATGTATGCTGCCTGACATGGGTGCTAGGAATGGAACCTGGGTCCTCTACAAGAGCAGTACATCCTCTTAACCACTCAGCCATCTCTCCAGCCCTTGAGCTTGATTTTTATTAACATAGTTAGAATGTGTCCTTATTTGATTAATTGACAGGGACATAATCATGGACTAGGGGTAGATGGTAAAGGGAGAACAATTGTACTTTCACATTGAAAATTTTATGACTTCAGTCATTAGTGGACCCTTGAATGGAGAAGGTCTACGGCATATGTTGGGGTGTTATCGTGGTCAGAAAGGTTACTGCAGGATCTGAGAATGAGGACCCCAGGTTGATGAAGGAGTATGATTTTTCCTTAACAGAAATGTGCCAACAGCTGGGTCTGAGGCAGGGTAAGCTAGAGAGCTGAGATAGAAAGCATTGGGCCCTTTAGAAAATATGTCCGGGATAAGGGATCAGAGGGTTCAGTTCTTTTAGTGGGTTTGAAGGTAAAAACCTGGGTTCCTACTCTATCCTTTAGAACATGTTCCTGGCCATCATAAATGACACATACTCAGAGGTCAAGGAGGAGCTGGCTGGACAGAAGGATGAGTTGCAGCTTTCTGACCTCCTGAAAAAGGTTACTACTCGGTATCTTTGAACAGCATATCTAACTCTGAGTTTGGTCCCAAAGCTCTGTGCCATGGTCTGTTCATGACTAGTGTAGGAGCCTGTGCTCTCAAATGCCTTTGACTTACCCGTGGAGGCCTGGGATCTTAGGGTAAAGATGGGGACCAGGGATGATGAAGAGCCTGTAGGAACTGCTGCCTATTTCCTTTCCCTTTCAGAGCTACAAGAAGACTCTCCTAAGACTGCGCCTGAGGAAGGAACAGGTTTCAGATGTGCAGAAGGTCCTGCAGGGTGGGGAGCAGGAGATCCAGTTTGAGGATTTCACCAACACCTTGAGGGAGTGAGCAATCAGAGACTCAGCCTTCTTTGAAACTGATCTATAAGTTCTTGACTCTCAATTACATACTTTTTGATTATAAGCCTTGGTCTATGGACCTGTGATTTTGACTAATAGGCTCCTGACCTTTGTCCATAGGTCTCTGATCCTGATCTTTGAATTGTACCCTTGTTTTAAAGATCTCTGGTCATAGTCTAGAAATATTCTGGACCTTGTTGAACAACTCTTAGAACTAACATAACAGTATGATCCTCCTATTATTATATCATTCCCCTGACAAATGAACAAATAAATTGTAAGGACCAGTTTTTGACCAGGCACTCAGTAGGGGATGACATAACTAAATGAGACAAAAATCTTTGTCTTGTAGGAGCTCAAAGGCATGTAAGCAAATAAACCAATCCACAGAATAAATTCAACAACAGAAGCAACTTAAGAGAGTAGGCATGGAGAAAAGAGAGTTATGCTTTTTGAGTTTAAAGGAAGACTTCCAGGAAGTTATGATGACTGAAAAGAGTTATAGAGGAAGAATAGCTTCCACATGGACAAGCAGAGGAAGGCCATTGAGCATTGTTAAGGCATCACATGACAGGCGAATTATAGTAGGAATTGAAGCCATGGATAAGAGCCATGCTGGGAGAAGCCTTGAACACCACCACTGCATCTAAGGGTACAGGGTGCTCAGAAGGAACTTCCATAGCAGGGAAGTGGTACTCTTGGATACGCATTTTTATTTTGTTTTTGAGTTGGGTCTCACTATGGTGCCTAGGTTCATCTTGAACCTGATTTGATCCTTCTTCTTGCCTCAGTCTCCAAAGTATCTAAGATTATAGACATCTGCCACCCATGCCAAGATATTAGACCTGCATTTAAAAAATGTTAATTGGGCCAGATGTGGTGGCATACGCCTTTAATCCCAGCACTCGGGAGGCAGAGATGTAGATGTGCACTTTTTCCAATAATGTGAAGATGCTGGGCATGGTGCGCACACCTTGAATCCCAGTACTGAGGAAGCAGGTGGATCTCTGTGAGTTCAAGGCCAACCTGATCTACATTGTGAGTTCCAGGCCAGCTGGGGATGCAAGGAGACCCTGTCTCAAAAAGACCAAAAATAAATAAATAATAATAAATAAATGTTAATTATTCTAGTTGTATTATGGAGGATAGATTTCAGAAAGAGGGAGTAGAGGGGAAGCTGGAGTGTAGTGATGATGGCAGTTATTTAGAGGCAAAGAAATGTAATGATTTGTGTAAGAGATCATGAGGCCCGAAATCAAGTCAGCAAGAGTCAGAAAAGGAAGAAATGGATTCAAGCAACTTGTTGGGTGTAGAATCACTAGACCCTGGAGATCCTGGCTTCCCACATGATCCTCTTCTTCCCCAGAAGACCTAGGGATCAAGACTTGCCAGAATCTAGTAAAAGGGCAGGGAGTCCATATTCGAGTGATTATAATTACTTCATCACTTCATTTTCCTCAGACTGGGTCAGGCAGAGCATGAGATCTCTGAGCTCACGGCTGCCTTCACCAGATTTGATCAGGATGGGAATCACATTCTGGATGAGAAAGAACAGGAACAGATGCAACAAGATCTGAAAGAGGAGAAGGTCAGCAGGACTGGTTGGTGAGGAAGAAGTGTAAGGACATTGTTCCCTGTCCTCCCGCCCTAGCTCATTCAAACACACACACAAGCCTCTGGCAAATGAGCAAGAAAACACTCTCTAGAATAGTGATTCTCAGACTGCTGCATATCAAATACCCCGGGGAATCTTTAAACATCCTCAAACTCAGGCCACACAACCTAGACCAATCAGTTCAGAATTTCTGGGGGTGGGGCCCAGAAATCAGAACCTCTAAACATTCCAAGATGATTCCAGCACACAGCCAAGGTTCAGAACCACTGTTTTGCAATACATTGCTTTGGAAAAGGGACTGTTTCCCAAGATAATCCCCAACAATCCCCTATGAGGACTTGTCTTCTTGGAATTTTGAAACCATGCTCCTACTCTGCCTGCTTCATCCCTATTCAGTATAGGTCAGAAATTCAAGGTTGGATTACAGAATTCCAGAGGGAAAGTGCCGTTTCTGGTATTCTCCTTCCTATTCCAAATTTCATGGTATTTAAAAGACACATTCTTCATGGCTTTAAGGAGAGCCAATTTAGGGAAGTGATTCCTTCTCCAGAGCTTGGTCTGATACCATAGTATCACCACTCTGATCCTATTTTTACCAGAGGGAGGGAGGAGGAATAGCAAGAACTGGAGCCCAAGGCTAGGTTTGAGAGCCCATTTACAGGAGATGATAGAATAAAAGCTGATGACTTCCCTGAGTCATCTTCTTGACTCTAATATCTGACTTCCTGATCAGGTGGCCCTGAATGCTGAGACTGAGAACCTGGGCCAGTCCATTGGGCATAGCCCACCAGGCAAATTGGGCATGGAGACTGCCAGAGAAGGAGGCTGGGTTTCTGGAGAAGAATTCTTCACGTATGTGCAACCAGAGGTCGAGGGATGGCTGGTTCTTATATCCTCTCTTGAGCTCCTTTCCACAACTTCCCAATTCCCTGTTCTAGCCCAGAGAGAAGTTCTCTTTCCCTGTGATTCTCCCTACAAGGTTGGTCCTTACCTCCTTTGTACCCATCCAGACTAACACCATTGTGTTGTCTCTACCTGAGTGCACCCAGCTCCCTAGACACATATTTCTCCTCCCTTATTCTCTCTCAAATCTTTCACAGGCTCACAAGGAGAGTTATGCACCTGGAGAGTGTTCTGGAAGGAGTTGTGTCCCAGATTGATGCTGTGGGCTCAAAGCTGAAGATACTGGAGAGAAAGGGGTTGGGACTGGCTCCCTCCCTAGGACTAGTGAGTGTCCTATATCTGGGTCCTCTTAGTTCTCCACAGCTGAAATCTACCATCTTCCCCACTCAGCCAGGGAGTCTTCTAAAAAGGCCTGGGGAGATATAGTCACAGAGGTCAGTGTACCAGTAGAGGTGGGGGATGGGGGGAAAGCCTGGAAGTTGGTTATGTCAGCCTATGGATTGCTTTGGCCTTTTAGTAGAGTCTGTATCTTGCTCTGTTTGGGTTGTTATAATAAACTATCAAAGAATGGATGGTTTATAAAGAACAGAAATATATTTTTCACAGTTTGGGAGGCTGGGATGTGTAAGATCAAGGGGCTAGCAGATTTGGTATCTGGTAAGAGCTTCCTGCTTCTTGTTTCTTCGGCAGATGAATTCTTGATGTATTCTCATATGATGGCAGGAAAAAGGACACCAATCCCCATCATAAGGGCTCCATACTCATTACCTTATCACCCACCAAAGGCCTTATCTCCTAATACTATCGCATTGTGGATTAGTGTGACATTTGGGGCACACAAACATTAGTCTATAACAATCTGGGTTCTCTGTAATTAGATTCAGAGAAAAAATGAAATCCTCTTCAAATGGCCTGTTCCTTTTCCTTCCAACAGGAGGAGCCTTCTATATGGGAAGACCTGCAGCCAGCGCTAGCTGTCGCTCCGGCCTCCTTGGGAGTTCAGAGTGAACAGGAAAGTGGTAGAAGAGGGATCCTAAAATATCAGACAGCAGGGTCCACTCTCTCTGCCTTCCCAGAGGCCTCTTCTCCACATGCCCCCCACTTCTAGGGTAGCATGTCCCATGATGGCTGCTGTGGAGTCCCACTCTGTATCTGGCCTATTGAATCAATGTTTCTGTGTGTAGCTGGGCAGCATGATTAAGCTT
The DNA here is from genome assembly GCF_000622305.1 of Nannospalax galili. NCBI lineage: Eukaryota > Metazoa > Chordata > Mammalia > Rodentia > Spalacidae > Nannospalax > Nannospalax galili. Next base: position 197,285 of record NW_008348586.1, on the reverse strand, counting down.
GTCCCTTGGTGTTTCTGTGTGTAGCCACATAGCTTTGTAAAATATTGCCCACCTGGCTTCTCACTCTCTGTGCATTTAGCTCTGCTGTGGTGACTTAAAGCACCAGTAACAAACAGGTAAAGGAATGGAAGTTAATGACTCTCCTGAAGCACTCAGATAGACAGGCTTGGTAAAATGATAGAAGCCAGAAGAGTAGGCAGTGGCTAGACGATTTCATATTTTATTCTTGTCCTTTGTGCATCTAGAGGTCTGCTGTTAGCATGCATAGGTTCTTCTCTTCCCTCACAGAGTCTCCCTGTAAGAGAGATGGGGAAGCCTCAGAGGAGAGTATACTCTCATGTGGTGAGAGTCCAGCAGATGAATTAAGAGTGCCACCCTCCCAAGGTGAAGTCAATGAAGGCTCTTGTGGAGGACTCTGCCTTCTAGTGTTCCACCAAACACCTGGAACCTGAGGGGGCTTTAAACCTGGAAACAGAAACAGAACCTGAAGGGAATCAGGCAAGCAAATGATATCAGGATTCATTGATCTTCGGATTAATATGTGGTGGTGTCCGTTCTTTCCTAGGACAATGTGGGTTTCCCAGGTGACTATCAATAAAACTCTTTAAAAAAAACAGGTCTTTGTATTTACTTCTGGGATTACAGAGGGAAGAAAAGGAGCTAGAATTGTGAGCTATTCATGTGCTTGAGCTAGGGTAGATGCATACTCTCTGGAAGATACAGAATGGAGTTTTGACAATGTGAAGGAGCTAGGGTTTCCCAGATATCTTGAAATAAGAACCTCTGGGATGGTTTGGAATAGTAGGCACTATGATTAGTCCATAGGACAGAATAGAGACAAGTGCCCTAGGGAGAACCAGCCCTCAGAGTGGAGACACTCCAGTTAAGAGGGCTTGAGGATGGGGGCAGCTGTTTGTGTGTTTGCGTGTGTGTGTGTGTGTGTGTGTGTGTGTGTGCGTGTGTGTGTGTGTAGATGGAGGATAACTAGGATAAGACAAGACACCCCCTTACACCAAGATTTCGAGTGTCCAAGAGCCTGCATCCTGAAACCTGCTGTATACTTCCACTCCCCTTTCCTGTGACCTTTATCCCTCTGCACCTTCCTTTGCTCCCCAGTGCATTTTCTCATCCAATCTCCTCTCTCATACCTGTTCTCCCATCCTATTAAGTATTCTATATTAATTATAATTAAATTAAGTATCTATACACCTGAGACTTGTAACACAACTAAATGCAACTAAGATGACTGAGTGTATCAATTACGATACGCGCTTCCTTCAGGAAAGGTCGTTTCAACCAAAGAGGGGTGGGTGCCAGTTTGCAGTTTAAGGCACATGGGTCGGTGAGATGGTGTTAATTCAAAGCGTTGAGATGGCCGACAAGAATCAAGGCCTCGGTGGACAGCCTGCAAAAGCATGGATTCCCTGAGCAATCTTTTGATGACTAAAACCTATCAGGATGTGGAGTGTCTGGGGAGGAGGCCACCTATCTGTCTCCAACGACTTCAACTGACAAGTCACTCTGGGTTCCAGGAGCCCAAGAACAAGCCTAGTGACAGTTCTAGGGTGTGGCTGCAGGGATGAACGCATTTTCAGTCTCAGACACCGCGACTCTCAGTAAGGGATTCACCACAGCCTATTTTAACTTCAGTTTTAGCTTCACGCTTGCACTCTGATAAAAAGTCTTTAAAGGTGACAGGGCTGCGAACGCGGGGCGGAGCACTAGCAGCGCGCAAGCGCGGACTCCCTAGAACCGGAAGTAACGTCGTCCGGGCATGGCGGCGGCTGCGGAGGGCGTCCCGGCGACGCGACGCGAGGAGCCTGCTCGAGGTACCCAGTGCGGATGAAAATGAAGCGGCTGCTGGGGGACACGGGGCTCCGAGGATGCACCTGGAAGGGCAGGCCCGAGTGTGTGGGAGGCAGGAGCAGGCGGGCGGTGCACCTGAGATGGTTTATCTTGTGAGCCTGGGAATGGCGTCTCTAGTGGGCGGGTGAGGGACCTGAAACTATGGCGGGTGGAGAATGGAGGCAGCTTGACCGCATGAAGACTGGTGGGGAAGGATGTAGGAAGGGGCCCCTTTGGCTAGATTAGGTCTGAGTGCGGGGCAGGGCACTTACTCATTCCTCCTTGGCTAGATGATGCCGCAGTGGAGACAGCTGAAGAAGCTAAGGAACCCGCGGAGGCTGACATCAATGAGCTCTGCCGGGACATGTTCTCCAAAATGGCCACATACTTGACCGGGGAACTGACAGGTGGGGCGCGGTCGGTCAGATCCTGGTAGTGGTAGCGCAGCGTGCGCTGCTGGAGCTGGTTTTGGCTGTGCAGTAACTCTGGGAGGCGGGCTCCCTCCCCTACTTCACAGTGCCCAGAGACTGCCTGCTAGGTCTGGAGAGCTCATGGAAGAAAGGAAAAAGAGCCCCCTTACCCTAGAGAAGCTCACGAACCACTTTCAGAAGTAAAGTTAGTCGCTGAGCGATCTTACCTGCTCCATCCCTGGAGAATTTCTGTGAGTTGATTTGTTAACCAGAATCTATGACAAAAGGCTTAATACAGAAGTTGAGGGGTTGTAAATCATCAGTTTAGCAGCCTCATTATTCATTCGTTTCTTTGCTTATTTTGAGCCAGTGTCTCTCTATGTAGCCTTAGCTGGCCTGGCATTCATAATAGAGACCAGGCTGTCCTCGAACTCACAGAGATAGATTCACCTGCTTCAGCCTCCCAAGTGCTGGGATTAATGTTGAGTACCAGCACATCCAGCCTCTTATTTTTGAGCAAAAGAAACCAAGTAACAAAATTTAGGTTTGTAGGTTTGCTCTACAAATTCCAAAGGTTTGGCAATAGTCACACCATTTTTG
>NW_008348586.1:191688-194393 GCF_000622305.1 Nannospalax galili | reverse complement strand
TTTTATCTGGTCTTTTCGAGACAAGGTCTCCCTGTAGCCCCAGCTGTCCTGGATTCACTATGGAGACCAGGCTGGCCTCGAATTCACAGAGATCCCCCTGCCTCTGCCTCCTGAGTGCTGGGATTAAAGGCATGCGCCACCAGCCTGGCCATTGTGAGGCTGTATTTGATGAGACTTGAGAAGCTGCCTTTTAAAAAGACCAGTATGATTTGGTTTGTCTCCACTATTCTCCGTTTTCTCCCCTTTGGTATGACCACTTAGTGTCTGTTGCCATTTAGCACTGCTCTCTTACTGTTGTTTTTAGTTCAGTGTAGAGTAGGAATGGTTTTCTGTACCAGTGCCCCTCTCAAAACTAGCTAAGTGCTAGACTAAGAGAACCACATGCCCTAAGAACTGGGAGGGAACATATTTCATTATGGAAGTGAATGATTTCTTTATGTATTTAATATGCAGACACCTGAATTGCTTCACACATTTACATTATTCTGTTGGTTTCTAAGTGTGTGACCCTTGTTTTAGAGAGACCGTTATTTGATAGCAGTGAGAGGACTGGTGTGGATGAGAGGGACCAGAGACGGATGAACAGTTGATCAGATGGAAAGTAATGATAGTCTGAAGCAAAGTGAAGATGATATGCAAGTATATTACAGAAGAAGACTTCCCAGAGGTTGGGTCTCAAGCAGCCCAAGGTAGCTCTGAGGTTTTAAGTTTGGGTAATGCTATCAATCAAAATAGGGAAGCTGAAAAGAGGAAGCATGTTTATAGTATGGAAATAGTTTCAGTTTGGGCTTAACTGTTCGTAGATATTACTAAAACACTCAGGTGACTTGCACAAGTGACTCCAGAGCTCAAAGACTGATCAGAGCAGAAGAAACAGACTTGGGAGGAGGCACCTGCGTAGCTGGTGTGAGTGGAGGCTGTGCAGAGTAAGATGGCCACGGAAGAGCTTAGAGGTAGGCCTCTTGAAGGCCTAGGCTAGCATCTAAGGGAATGCTTTCTTCCAATGGAGAGCTCATGGAAGAAAGGAAAAAGAGCCCCCTTACCCTAGAGAAGCTCATGAACCACTTTCAGAAGTACAGTTACTCACTGAGCGATCTTACCTGCTCAGTGGAGCATTCGCTTTCTACTAGGGATTGAAGTCAGGGTGTTGCATGTGCTAAAGAAGTGCTTTGCTACTGAGCTACAGTCCCCAAATAACTTTTTTTTACTAACTACTTAAAGTACCAAAGTTTCCAAATGATGTATTATAAAACTAAGTTAAAGCCGGTTGTCCTGTCCACTATTGTCATTCTTATACACAGGCTGTAAATTTTTTTAAAAACATTTATTTAGTCTCTATGTGTGTCTGTGTGTGCACACAGATGTACCGCAGTACACATGTGGAGGTCAGAGGACACCTTTTGGGAGTCAGTTCTCTCCTTTCACCATGTGGTTTCTAGGAATAGCACTTAGGTGGTCACGCTTTGGCAGCTAGTGCCTTTACATGCTGTGCCTTCTCACTGGTCCCAAAAATGCTTTTGTTGAATTTGAAAGGAAGCTAGCCTACTGCCCAGGGGAGTGCGCTAACCATGTAAACATCAGTTGTGTTATCATGGCTAAGAAAAAGTAGAGAGCCGATAGTTAAAGGCTTGGCTAAGGAAATATCTGAACTAGAAACCCAAAAAGAGCAGTGAGAAAGGTTAGAAAATCAGTGTAATGTAGTCCCTTAGCAAGCAAGGAGAGAGGAATTCTCAAAGAGAGGAAGATCCACAATGGCAGAGACAGTGGAATGGCAGAGGAGGGTAAGAGCTAGGAAATAGCATGGATTTTGTGGGTAGGAGGGCACTGAAGACCTTAAAGCTGCTCATTTGTCTGGATTACAAGAGATGCCAGACTGAAAGGATTCATGTGCCTGAATGTTGACAAAGAGAAAGGAGTACGTATTAGCTACTACTTAAAACTGTTCAGTACTGAAGTGTCTTTACTTAACTGAGCAACTGATAATAGCTGTAGAGAATAGAGGGGATGCTTTTGGGCAGGAGGAAACTGGGATCTGTATCGAGGTAGAGAGGAAGGGGCCAGAGTGGAGAGAGTTTGGAAATACAAGTGAAAGGAGATGACAAAAGAGGTGGTTTGGGATCAAGAGCATAAGAGAAGGGGTTGTCTTGGCGAGAGCAGGAGCACTTCCATCTCTTAGGAAGGCACAGAGTAACTTAGATGTAAGGCAGAGAGGTTGAAGCAGCTTATGTTAATGGGTTTAAGTTTTGGGAAATTTGAGAAGAGGCCATTTATTTTGAGGTGAGAGGAAAGAGAATTGAGGATATAAGAAATAGACAAATGCTTTGGAAGAATCACTGCATAAAAGGAATATAGAATAATCTACAGTGATAAATGAGTTATTAAGAAGTAGTTTGGGGTGGGGCTGGAGAGATGGCTCAGGGGTTAAGAGCACTGGCTGCTCTTGCAGAAGACCTGGGTTCCCCTACACCCACATGGCAACTATTCTGGGGAGGCAGAGACAGAAGGATCCTTTCTGGCCAGCCAATTTAGCTAAATCAGTGAGCTTCGACTGCAGTGAGAGCTCCTGTCTCAGAAAAATAAAGTGGAGAGCAATTGAAGTGCACATCCATTGACCTCCAGCCTGCCCCCCCACACAAAGTAATTGATACTATGTATATATACACACATGTGAATATGTAAGGTATCATATGTGTGTATAAACTTAT
>NW_008348586.1:187379-191677 GCF_000622305.1 Nannospalax galili | reverse complement strand
ATATAGAATATATGTATATATGGTTTATAGCTCTAGTTGATGTTGTATATATTATGATGGAATCCTCTATATTTTACCAAAATTATTTCGCCTCTTTCTTTTTCTCTTTTTTTTGAAGACATGAGTTAACCATTTTCCTTTCTAACCATGACAGACCCTTTAGATCTTATTTACCTTAGTTTGCTGATAGCTGCCTGAGTTTCTTCTTAGCCATTCAGGGTACAGCCTAAGTATGACGTCGTAGATCAAAAGTAGCTTCTCGGGGCTGGAGAGAAGGCTCAGCAGTTAAGAGCACTGACTGCTCTTGCAGAGGACCTGGGTTCAGTTCCCAGCACCCACATGGAGGCTACAACCATCCTTAACTCCAGTTCCAGGGGAATCCGAAGCCCTCTTCTGACCTCTGCAGCATTGCACAACATGGGTGCACTCACATACATGCAGGCAATACACTCATACACAGAAAATAAAAATAATAAATAAAAATTTTTTTAAAAAGTGGCTTCTCTGGACATGGTGGCGCAGGCCTTTAATCCCAGCACTCAGGAGGTGGAGTCAGGCGGATCTCTGTGAGTTCAAGACCAGCCTGGTCTACATAGTGAGTTCCAGGATAGCTGGGGCTACAGGGAGACCCTGTCTCAAAAAGACCCTCCCCCCAAAAAAGTGGCTTTTCTTTGAACATTTCTTGGGGTTTTCCTGTGAACTTCTGCTTGGCCTAAAAGTCTATATGCCAGTGATCTCAGCCAAATTTAAAAGTATCACATCTTCTGTTTACTTTAAAGCCACCAGTGAAGACTATAAACTCCTGGAAAATATGAATAAGCTAACAAGCTTGAAGTACCTTGAAATGAAAGATATTGCTATAAACATTAGTAGAAACTTAAAGGACTTAAACCAGAAGTGTAAGTAATTATTTTTATCATTTAAGTAATGTTCTTTAGTGCATGGGGCTGACAAGAAGGGGAGGAACATGGGATCCCTGTCTTCTGGGAGCTCCTTTTCTGAAAATGCAGCCCAAAGTCAAGGGGACTGTCTCCTGTTCTGAAGATTAGCATGCTTTGGTGGTATGGTTATTTCTGCTTCCAAACTTTCTGCTCCCTTGATTTTAGTCACTTTATTCCTAGAAAGAGGGGGGCTAGAAAAGATTCCAGTAAATTGATTTAACAATGAAATCCATAAAGGACTACTCAATAAACAGAAAACCTGTACATGGAAAATGTTAATGTGGAGTGGTCAGATATATGTTTCCATTGAAAAATGTTCCTTTTCGGGGCTAGAGATATGGCTCAGTGGTTAAGAGCACTGGCTGCTCTTGCAGAGGACTCAGGTTCAAATCCCAGCACCCACATGGTGGCTAACCATCTGTAACTCCAGTTCCAGGGGATCCGACTCCTTCTGACCTCTGAGGGCAGTGCATAACATAGGTGCACTTACATACATGTAGGCAATACACTCATACACATAAAGTAAAAATAATAAGATATAAAAAACATAATTTAGTTAAAAAAAAAAAAAAAGGAAAATGCTCCTTGTCATTAGGACATCCTTGGAATGAGCATACCCAAGATACTAAATCAGTAGCAGAAAGATTGCTTAAAGAATAAGAATTTTACCTTTAATCCCAGTACTTGGAGGAAGAGGCAGTTGGATCTCTGTGAGTTCAAGGCCAGCCTGGACTATATAGCAAGTTCCAGGCTAGCTAGGGCTCCAGGGAGACACTGTCTCAAAAAGACAAAAAAGAAAAAAGAAATTTAAAAGAAGCTGGGTGTTGTGGCACATGCGTTTAATCCTCCACTCAGGAGGCAACAAACAGGCAGATCTCTGTGAGGGCAAAGCCAGCCTGGTCTCACATAGTGAGTTTCAGGCTAGCCAGAGACCCTGTCTCAAAACAAACAAAAGAAGAATTTTAAAAAGGAAAATCAGAAGACGAGAAAGACTGATATTGGCACGTCATGGTTGTGCCTGATTACCCAGCTACTGCCTTCCAGAGACCTGCTGTTTAATGACAGCCATTCATCTCGCCTGGTCTTTATTGGGCAGCTTTTTTACTTTGCTACTCTTTGTCTCCACTTGTTGAAGCTACATAAACATGTGGTTTGTTTTTCAAGATGCTGGACTACAGCCTTATCTGGATCAGATCAATGTAATTGAGGAGCAAGTGGCAGCTCTTGAGCAGGCGGCCTACAAGTTGGATGCTTATTCGAAAAAACTAGGTAATTTTAATTTCTTATTTCTATTTTAATGTCATGAAGAGTACCTCTTAGCTAGACATGGCATTGTACATCAGTATTCAGGAGACTGAGGTGGGAGGATTATAAATTATATCCAAGTTAGGCTATCCAGTGAGATTCTGTCTCAGAAAACCAAACAAAACCTGAATAATATTTAATGAATAGCATTTCCTGTAGTTAATGATTTATCAAGCATTGTTCTTAATGTTTCATGTGTATCATATTTTTTATTCTCCCAATAATCTATAAGGTGATTTTTTTTTTTTTTTTCCCTCCAATTCCTGTCCTCTAGGGAAAGATAACGTGGTTTAAGAGGTTAAGTAACTTAGCCGGGCATGGTGTTGCATGTCTTTAGTCCCAGCACTTGGGAGGCAGAGGCAGGCAAATCTCTCTGAGTTCAAGGCCAGCCTGGTCTACATACTGAGTTCCAGGCCAGCTGGGGCTACAGGGAGACCCTGTCTCAAAAAGACCAAAAAAAAAAAAAGGAAAGTAACTTAAGGATACAAAGCTAGTAAAGCATATGCAGAAACCATGTTCCAAATCAGGCTTGTCTGAATACAGTATCTAAGCTCTTATTTGTGGTTCACATGCTGAGTAATCTTTAGTAATGTAGATGCATACATCTTAAAAAATGGAAAAATTGACCTATTGTTTTCTAGAAGGATTGCTTTTTCTCCAAGGAAAACACTAGTGCTTTCAGTGTTGTCCACTGGCTCTGGCAGTTATCTGCTTGATAAAAGAAATAATGAATTTGGGGCTGGAGAGATGGCTCAGCAGTTAAGAACACTGACTATTCTTGCAGAAGACCCGAGTTCAAATCCCAGCACCCACATGACAGCTAACAACTGTCCATAACTCCAGTTCCAGGGGATCCAACAGCCTCTTCTGTCCTCTGCGGGCATTGCACATGGGTGTACTTACCTTCATGCAGACAGTACACACATACATATAAATAAAAATAATAAATAAAATATTTTAAAACAAGAAATAATGAATTTATTTTTATCTTGGATAACTTTTACAGGTTATTTTATTTTCATCATTGATCTTGTTGATTGCTTCAAAAGATTGGCTATTTGACAGGAATAGTAATCAATAATCAGTTTCCCTGTTTATAATTTCTTAGTAAATATTTACCATGAACCTCACCACATAGAAGGCATTGTATCAGGTGCTTTTGAAATTTTAAGAGAAAAAAAAAAAGAGTCTGGTGTGGTGGTACATGCTTGTAATCCCAGCACCTGGGAGGAGGAGGCAGGAGAATCAGAAGTTCAGTGTCGTCCTTGGCTGCATAATAAGTTCAAGACTAGCCTGAAGGTATATGATACTCTGAAGGTATAAGTCTGAGCCTGATTGGAAGGGACTGGGAAGGGGAGAGGAAAATGGACATAAAAAGAAAAGCGTATATTTATACTTCTTGAGTATTTCTGATCTGCTTCCACAGGATTCCTGGGATTGTGCCTGGAAAGGGCATCTTCTAAAACTTAGCAATGCTCCTGATACGTCAAGTGCCAGTAGATCTGCCTCATTCTTTGAAACTATCCAAGCAGGCATCATTGGCAGGATTAGAATTTAGTGAATTTGTTTCAGCTCTCAGTTCTGGATGTGTGTATTTGACTCTTGTTTGTTTTGAGACAGGGCCTCACTATGTAGCTCTGACTGGCCCGAACTCACTATTAGACCAGGCTGGCCTGGATTTTAAAGAGATCCAACTGCCTTTTGCCTCCTGAGTGCTGGGACTAAAGGTATGAACCACCACACCTGGCCTTATTTGACTATTTCAAGCTGTGAAGATCGATTATCTGTATATTCTGGCAGATGAGAAGCTAATAGATTTTAAAGAATATAATAGACATATTTGAGCTTGCTTGGAAATCTAAAATGCATCTTTGAGAGAGCTAATGTTAAAAAAACATAATCCCAGGCTGGGCGTGGTGGCGCACGCCTTTAATCCCAGCACTTGGGAGGCAGAGGCAGGCGAATCTTTGTGAGTTCGAGGCCAGCCTGGTCTACATAGTGAGTTCCAGGATAGCTGGGGCTACAAGGAGACCCTGTCTCAAAAAAAGACAA
>NW_008348586.1:185005-187288 GCF_000622305.1 Nannospalax galili | reverse complement strand
TTCTTCCCCACACAGAAGCCAAGTACAAGAAATTGGAGAAGCGATGAAAAATGTGTTCCTGTGGGATAAAGTGTTTTTTAATATGGGAGAATGTTTTATAACAACTGAATCCTGAGGCTGATGAATTGTCACAGCTCTTCAAAAGAACATGATGCTGGTTATCTCAAGGCTAGGCCAGTGCTGGATAAACTGGAGGGCTGTGCTGCTCCTGAACCTTCTTTGAGGCAGTATCTCTCAGAAACTCACACTTGTAACTCCTCACCTTTTACTTGAATGCTTCCTCATAGATTCAAGACAGACTGTCAAAGTTCAGGGTATTCCTGGACTTGTGAGTAGAAGCAGATGGGAGGACCTGTTTTCTCTGGTAGTGGTCAGTTGGTCTTTTATTTTCTTAAATGGCTGTTTTTTTTGTTTTGTTTTGTTTTTTTCTATTAATGATGTTAATGTATTGTTAACAAGATTCTAAATTAAAAAGGGGAAAAATGTGTTCTTTGCAACTTCTTTCTGTGTTTCTGTAATTTTTTTTCCATGTAACATTACAAATAACAGAAAATCCTAAAAACAATCCCAGGCGAAGTCTTAAAGACTGAGCATAAGTAGTGAACAGAATGTTTTGATAACTTAGTGTATGAGATGCTCCCTTTCTCCCCACTAATTAAGGACTGAACCTAGACTTTACATATTCTAGACAAGTGCTGCTCTACCATCAGGCTATCTCCTCAGCCTGGCCACTATTTAAGACAGGGTCTTTCTAAGTTAAACCTTGAATTTGTGACCCTCCTGCCTCAGCTGCCCCAGTAGCTGAGATCAAAGATCTTATATCAAAAATTAGGCTTCTGTTTTTTGAGTCAGATGTCTGGGGTGGGATGACACCTTGACAACTGTTGTTAGATGTCTGGGGTAGGATGACACCTTGACACCTGTTCCCTTTTGGAAACATGATAAAGACAAGATCCATATGTGTGCCTATGTGTTAGGTGGGGGAGGTAGGGAGTGACATTCATACAATAAAGGGGAACTTTGAAGAACTCAATTGTCTAAAACATCAGAAGGGTTACTAAACAACCAGTCTGATTTGGAAGAAAAGCAACTTTATCCAGAGTAGCAGCTAGCAATGTGCCTAAGGTTTTCAATTCCATTTCCAGAGGAGGTTATTTCTGTTTCTGTCTTTCTGGATTGTGTCTTATTTTTCTTGAGACAGAGTCTCATTGTGTAGCCCTGACTGGCCTGTCACTCACTGTGTAGACCAGGCTGGCCTTGAATTCACAGAGATCTGCCTGCCTCTGCTAGGATTAAAGGCATACACCACCACACCTGGTAATTGTGTCTGTTCTTGACCTTCATTAGTTCTACTCTGATCTATTATGGGCCCTTTTTAAAATTTTTTTATTTACTTTTTAGAAGAAGCATTTCATTACAGCTTTAACATACTCAATAACAATTTCTAGCACAAAGATACAACTCTTTCAAAAGTGGCTATAAAAGTTTCAGGTTTACAGTTGAATTAATACAGTTATATAATATTGAACTCAGTATAAATCCTATAAGACATAAAATTGAATGAGTTTTTAACCTTTAAAAAAGATCTCCGTCTCATTTTAAAATATAGTTTCTTACAGAAAGACTCATTGTTTTTGCTAATAACACTTAGATGTTGGTGCATGCATCTCTAATCTGTATGTATCTGATTATTACTAGTCATGGTCTGTTGTACTCAGATCCTTGGCACCTGTGTATGGATATAAAGTCATCGGGTAGATTTCAGTGGTAATGTTTATTACCTCTACTAATTAACATGATCCAAACTTTAACTTTCTGACCCACCCTTTACAACTGCTGCCACAACCATTCTAAAATGTAAACATTACTCCTTCTTAAAATCCTTTAGTAACCATTCTGAAAAACTCAAAGTCTTATTATGTATACAAGATCCATATGTTTTTTAATGTTTCTTGTTATTCCTATATTTACATTGTGTTTAGCTATCCTTGGCTACCTTAAATTCCAAAAGATGAGTTCTCTTTTCATGATTTTTAATTTTAGAATAGATTTGGATCTACAGGAAAATTGTGAAGATAATATAGAATTCTGTGGGAAATTATTTTCCTTTTGTTTTATCATCTTGGGATTATTACCTGTTCATGTTGGTAAATTTATGCTTTCTTCAAGATTCAGTATTGAGACCCACTTTTGGAGAGTGCTGTATTATCCAGAAATCAGGAAAGGGGGTGGGGAAGGCTTAAATTGTCAGTAAAGCAGGGGTATCAACATGTATGAGGCAAG
>NW_008348586.1:173515-184987 GCF_000622305.1 Nannospalax galili | reverse complement strand
TGAACACGGAGGAAAGATTTTGAAGGAGAGGAAGAGGTCTAAAGGGAGGGAGAAGAACAACAATACAAAGTAATTAGAGAAAGGACAAAAACAATCTCCTGTTCTCTCTCTCCCATATATATATATATTATATATATATATATATATATATATATATATATGAGTGTTTTGTCTGTATGTATGGCATGCAATGTGCACAAAAGCCAGAAGAGGGCATCAGATCCCTTGGAACTTGAGTTACGGTTGTTAGCCACCGTATAGGGGCTAAGAAATGAACCCAGGTCCTCTGCAAGAGCAACCACTGCTCATAACTGCTGAGCCATCTCTCTAGCCCCAGGACCTCTTCCCTTTGTTTCCATGATCCTATTACACTGTTGATTCCTGCTAATTGGCCTGACTTCAGAAAAAGCAATGTATTGAAAAGCAAAACCACAGACAGTGGACTTTTGATCAAAAGATAGGACTACGTAGAAATGTGAAAACTGTTTAGTTCCTGAATGAAAATAGACGCCCCCCATGCATAAAATCAATTGGAGAGGACAAATGGAGAACTAAACATGTATATGTATTAAGTGTTTTTCTGCATGTTAGTTTTTATCAGTGTGTTAATAGTAAGGTCGCTTAGGAGGATGTCTTTAGGAGGTGCATTCTGATTGAAGCCTGCACTTTATTTTCAAATAACGGAATGGAAGTGCTTGGAGCACATGGAGAGAAGTGAGCAAGACAGCAACTTTGGCAGCATGCTGGCACACTGAATGAAGGCGATGGCCATTATTTTTAAACCTTTTTCCAGTTAAATTTTTTTAATTGAATATTTGAGAATTTCATATAATGTATTTTGATCATAGGTGCCCTCCCTCATCTCCATCCCTACCCTACTACCCACCCCCAACCTCAAGTCTCTATTATTCTCTATTTTAAAGGCCTATCAAGTCTATCTGTGCTTTCCCAATGCTCTTGGATATGGGTCTATCCCTTGAAGTCTGGTCAACCTACCAGGTGTTACACTCCTGAGGCAAACTGACTCTCCCTCTCCCAGAAGCTATCAGTTATCAATAATCTTCAGCTAGGGCTGGGGCTTCTTGCCTACCTCCCACATCCATCCTGGGTTTTTGACTGACTTGGGCTTGCACAGGTCTTTTGCATGCTGTCACAAGCACTTGTGGGTTCATATGTGCTACTATCCTGCGTGTCCAGGCAACAGGGTTTTCTTGTATTCATCCACCACTTCTGGCTCTTAGAATCTCTCTGCCCCCTCTTCCATAATGATCCCTGAGTCTTGGGAGGAGAGGGTGTGATATAGGTGTCCCAATTAGGCCTAAGCACCCTGCAGTCTCTTATTCTTTGTACTTTGAGCAACCATGGGCTTCTGTGTTAACTACAAGAAGCTTTTCTGGTGAGAGTTGAGAGAGATGCCTTAATCAATGGGTATAAAAATAAGTCAGTAGGAGTCAGTTTAATATTATGTCTCTTTAGCAGAATAATGCTAGTAGGCTCTCCCCTACAGCCTGTGACCTGTCTAGTCACAGGTTCTTAGCCCTGATAACAGTGTCAGATATGAGCTCCATCTTGTGAAGTGGACCTATGCCAGGAATGGACTCCCTCTTTAGGAGTTGTTGACCAGAGATAACATATAGACCCTCAAACATTATTGACTATTGCCATTGCTTTTGGTTACATGCCAGAATTTGACAGTAAGACCCTATTGCTGAAGACACTACATACATGAGTCATAGAACAAGCAGACACCAAGTTGGTACAGACCTCAAAACTTCATTTCTATTGCTAGCTTTTATAGTGACATGCATGCTACCGGAAGAGAAAGGTAATCATTAACCTTACTCAGATGTGAATCCGTTGAGCTGCAATAAAGACTAGCCTGCCAAAATGTGCCCACTGGTGCAACAGTGGCATGAATGCTATGGGAGTAAAGTAACCAATCATCTTTTAACTTTTTGACAGGTTTAGAAAAAAAAACAAAATTAGGGGCTAAGGCAATGGCTCAGCCTTGCCTGCTCCAGAAGCTTAAGGGCCAGTGTTTGGATCTTCAGTATCCACATAAATTCTGGGCAGGCATGAGAACCCACCAGTAATCCAAGGGCTAAGGAAGCAGAGCCAGGGGGTCCCTTGGGCAACCTGGCTGGCTATAGACTAGCCTAGTCAATGATTTCTGGGTTCAAATGAGAGTCCCTGTTTCACTAAATAAGGTATAGTGCAATGGAGGATGACTCCTGATGTCAACCTCTGCCCTCCACACACACCCTTGAGCATGTACACGTGTGCTCACACATGTGAAAATACATGTACAACACACAAACCACACACGTACACAAATATTTTTATTTTTATTTTATGTGTATGAGTGTATTGCCTGCATGTATGTAAGTGCACCTGTGTTGTGTAATGTCCGAGGAGGTCAGAAGAGAGTTTTAGATTCCCCCAGAACTGGGGTTATCGACAGTCGTTAGATTCCATGTGGGTACTGGGATCTGAACCTGGGCCCTCTGCAAGAGCAGCTAGTGCGCTTAACCGCTAAGCCATCTCTCCAGCCTTAAAAATATTTTTAAAGCATGACTGTAGGGGCTGGAGGGATGGCTCAGCAGATGAGTTCGGATCGCAGCATCCACTTCCATCCCCTCAGACCGCCTGTAACTTCAGCGAAAAGTAATCCGACGCCCTCTTCTGGCCAACAGAGGCACCTGCAGAGACAGGTGCACTTACACAGAAAGGGGGTGGGGGAGTAGAAGAGAGAATAAAAATCAATCTTTTTTTAAAAGTTATTATTTAAAGCACGACTACTGATTACCTTATCAGACTGATATAATTTGGTTAGGTTAGGCTTGGTTAGGTGCGAGGTTGGTTAAGAGCTCACTAACTTTATATATGCATGCATGCATGTATGTGTGTATGTATTTTGTCTTGTTTTTGTTTGTTTGTTTGTTTAGACAAGGTTGCACTGTAGCCCCAGCTGGCCTGGGACTAGCTATGTAGACCAGGCTGGCCTCGAACTCACAAAGATCCTCCTGCCTCTGCCTCCCGAGTTCTGGGATTAAAGGCGTGCGCCACTACGTCCTACAGCTCACTAACTTTAACTGCTCTAAAATTTAAAAAGAAAAACAAATCACTTCCATTCCTTTCCTCTTTCCCTTGTTGCCAAGCCTTCCTTCCAGGAGGCGAAGCTACCGGGACAGCTTGGGTCCCTCCGCGCTCTCCGTACTGGGTGGCTCCTCATTGGTTGGATGCGCAGCCCGCCTGGCGTTCTTCCGGGACCGCACGTTCGGTGTGGGTTCAGAGCCGAGGAGGGCTGACGGGGTCGAGCCCTTGGCAGCGATGGCCCTGAAGCCGCTGCGCGTGTGAGTGACCTTGAGTCCCGAAACTGGGCGGGAGGCCGCGTCTTCCTCTTGGCCGGAAAGGGAAGCGGAGGGCGGCCGCTGAGCTGCAGAGGGCTCCGGTGGAGGCTGCCTGCTTGGTCTTTTCCCGGCCGTTTGCGCCTACCCTTCTGCCTGGCCTCCTCCATCTTAGGCCTGCCCAGCCAATGACGCATCATCTCCGGTTCTTTTCTCCCCTCTTTCCACCTATTGATTAACCAAATACGTGCGGACGTTGCGTGCCTTGTGGGCACTGGCAGACAGGGTAGTGCCCTGCCAGGGCGCACTTTGTTAATGGTGGAGCGGTCGGGTGGTGAAGTCAGGCTTCCTTCATTCAAAGAGTACTTGAGCAACAGCAGTGTATCCTGCAGTGTATCCTCCTCTAACGTAGTTGATAGCCTAGAGGAACAAGTGTTAAAGAACAGGTGTTGAAGAATGCAGGAAAAGCCGGGCGTGGTAGTGCACGCCTTTAATCCCAGAACTCGGGAGGCAGAGGCAGGTGGGTCTCTGAATTCGAGTCCAGCCTGGTCTGCGTAGCGGGTTCCAGGCCATCTGGGGCTACAGGGAGACCCTATCTTAAAAAGACAAATTTGAAAAAAAGAATGCGGAAAATGTAGAGAAGAAAAGGTTGACGGTTCTGGAGGATGTATGATAATGGCAATTGGCTTAATGAAAGGGAATTTGGTCCTGGTAAATATTTTTGTCTTTAACCTAGAGAAGTCATTGAAATGTTTAAGAACACCTTGGCATGGTCCAATTTTCGTTTTGGAAAGTGATTCTACCTGCAAGGTAGGGGCAATTCAGAGCCAAAGTTGAGGACCTGAGGGCCAAGGGAGGTTCAGTAGTTGATGGGTTATTAAGCAGGTGTAGTCACTCTGGTGATGGTTTGGTTGTGAGGCGTTCCCACTACAGGGTCAGCAATAACTGTCTTTAGTCACTGGGATAAGAAAACACTGGGAAAGGGCTCAAATCAGATAGTGAATTTTGAGGTGCTATGATACACAAACGACAATTGCCTCCCAGGAACAATTCCATGTGATAATAGAAGTGCAAGATCCGCGGGGCTTTAGGACTTAACCAGCAGGGATTAAAAAGATTCGTAGAGATGCTCAGAAAATAGATAAAAATTCTGAATAGTTACAACAGAGCTTGCTATGAAATGATATAAGGGCTTCTGAGATTTTATGAATGACTTTTGCAGATCATAAGGAAGGCACCAGAGATTTGATGGGTGGGGACAACTTCAAGGATGAGGACAGTGGGATTTAGAGAGAATCTTAGAGACTTGCAGAGGCAGAGTGATCAAATTGGCAGTTTGGGGAGATTTCAGGAGAACTTGAGAAAGCACAGGGAAGAGAGATCAGTGCCTCTGGAAAGTTGTTTCTGCAGACAGTGGGGGACCTCATAATGTTTTAGAGGAAGGGACATTAAACTGATGGCTTTATGGTGAATGGATAGAAAGAAAACATTAGAACTCTTCAGAAGTCTTTTCCTTGTATCGCAAGCCAGATAAATTCTATTTGATTCTGCCTCCGCCTTCCCATACACTCAGCTGTTTTTCTCCATTCCTACTTCTCCCTTATTTCGTACCCTACTTTCTCACTGTGTTCAAATTCTAAAATTTTCTTCTGTTTTCCTCTTACCTGTCTCCATTAATCAATGCTCTTTTTGTTTATATTTTTGATGGTAGTTACTTGTTCCTCCAGACCATCTTCCATGTTACTGAAACAGTCTTTAGGAAGCATGTAAGATAATATCACTACCCAGCTTGAAAATGTCTAGTAATACAGACAAGAACACCAGAGAGACATACTGACAAAACAGTAGGAGCTATAGTATTCTGCGTTGAGACATTAAGAAAATAAAGATTAAAGATCAGTGAGTTGGTCCAGCAGGTAAAGGCACTTGCTGTTGAGCTTGATGACCTGAGTTCAATCCCTGGGACCCACATGGAAGGAAAGAACCAAATCCTTTGGGTTTTTTGACCACATGCATACTGTGGCATGCACATGCCCATATGCACACACAATAAATGTAACAACAACAAAGGAAAACAGAAGTAAAAATGTGAATCGGACTTTTAAAACTCAGAAATTAGATGTTAGAACAAGTCACTTCACAACTTGGGGCTAGTCTACCCTACCAACCTCAGCTCTTGCCATCTTCTTCCTCTTGCTCCATTACACTTTATACCTTCCTCCCATCATAGCTTTTTCCATGTCAAGTTATAATGATTGGAGCTTCCCTTCCTTTAAACCCTTTGAGGCTTTAAATGAGCCTTCTCCTCTTTATACTTCTAACATGTTCTCAGCACAGTACTTGGGATATTGCCTTTTCCTAACAGAGTTCATTTTGTGTTTAAGAATGAACAACTGAAGCCATGCATTAAGACATAGGCAGTGGAAATAAGGATAAAATGAATATGATAAAAGGCTTAATTGCACTTGGAGACTAGATAGGAGAATGCTTGACTCTTAGTGACCATATTGGGAATAAACACATCTGCAAAACTTGGGAATGAGAAGGAACTGGCTCAATTTTAGAAGAAATGAAAAGTAGTATTTTAGATATGCTGATTTGGAGGTGTTGGTGAAATCTTCAGGTAGGCTGCCTGGTGGCCAGTAGTAGTTGATATGCACCAAAACTCAAGGTAACTGCGGACTCTGGATCACATCAATCTAATCCAGAAGACTAGTGCATACATACCAAACCTAGCAGATCCATTTGTGTTTCCTGAATTGATGTTTATCTCTTGTTTGCAGCTTGGCTTGTGGAGATGTTGAAGGGAAATTTGATACTTTATTCAATAGAGTTCGAGCAATTCAGAAGAAAAGTGGAAACTTTGATGTAAGATGATCCTTTTTATCAATTTTTATGACTATGTTCAAATATATTAAGATAAATTCCACCTCCTTTGTTAATTTCTTTATTGACTCCATTTTTTTGTTAGATTGAATTTCTTTTGGGAGCAGGCAGACTTAGCTAAGGAGTGATGGGAGAACCGTTTACTGTAGATTTCTTTATGCTGTCTGCATCTGAAGCTTGTTACTTTCTTACTGTACAAAAACCTGAAAACAAGCTAGGCAATTCTGATTCCTGGATTTGGTAAGCACAGATTTATTTTGTGAGTACATGGTGTGGATTAAATCAGACAACAGATGTACAAAAGCTTTGCAAAAGAAAGAATAAATGTTATGTGTGGATGCCAACTAGATTACAAACGCCTAGAATACAGACGGGTGTGCTATATATGGGGAGCATTTATTCATTGGATGAAGATAATAGGGAATGTGTGTGTTTTTTAAATGTCTTGTATTTCTGAAGGTTGTTAATATTTGTTTCATATTTCACAGGAATTCTTTAAATACTTATTTCTATATAACTGTGTATTCCAAGGAAGAAGAGTGGAAAAGAAGCACTTGAATTCTGGCTTCTTTCTAAAGTTCATTTCCTTCACTTCCCCTTCTCCAACTTGAATTTGACTGTTAGTGTGCCAACGTTTATAACCATAGAATCAGCAACTGATTAACTGTTCCTAAAGAATTGTGCACTGAAGTTCTATAAATTAATGAAGAATAAAAACCTGGTTTGAGACCATTAAATAGGATTAGTTAGCTGAATGTTACTGTCAGTAATGTAATGTTCGATTTTTTTTTTTGAAAAATCTCATATGTCTGTTTAAAAAACTCATTTTAGCTGCTGTTGTGTGTAGGAAATTTCTTTGGCTCCACCCAAAATGCTGAGTGGGAGGAATATAAGACTGGCGTCAAGAAAGGTATAGAAATGATTTAATGTATGGTTTTTAACAAAATTTCAGGGGTTACAATACTTTCTGGGTTGCTTTTTACATATCCTATGTTTAAGAATTCCTTCTTTCCCCTTGTGACAAATGCTTGTAGGCCTAGCACTTGAGAGGCTGAGGCAGGACGATTGTAAATTTAAGGCCAGATTGGGCTATATAGTTTGATGTTGTCTCAAAACATAAACGAAAAAATCAACAAAGAATGTCTCTCTCGAGCTCTGCCTTTGGCTGGAAAGAATTTGTATTCATAATCCACGTGTTCGTGTTCACATCTTGAATTTTGTTCAGTTTCATTCCAGAAAAATAATACTTGTTAATATGTTTAGTCTGTGTTTTCCTCATTATATATAATTGACCAATTTGCCTTAAGATGCAATTTCACTAGTCTAGTGATGTCATGTACTAGGCACTAGGTTGGGTTAGAGTATCCTTAGTGGTAAGCATGTTCCTTATTTATAGGATGGCTGTGGAAGGAATTCACAGGCTCTTTACTTCTGCTGTATTTTTCCTATGAGAAAGTATTTCTTAAATTCTAAAGCAGATCCATAACCATATGGTGTCACATCTATTTCCCTCATTAGCTCCTATTCAGACATACGTGCTTGGTGCCAATAACCAGGAAACAGTAAAATATTTCCAAGATGCTGATGGGTGTGAATTAGCTGAAAACATTACTTACCTGGGTAAGTTGATTTTTTTTTTTTTCAGTTTTAATGAATATACTAAAGGGTTTTCAGGAATTAATCCCAGAGAAAGTTTTGAATAAATTCCTCTGATGCTATTGCCTGAGAGAGTAAGAGTTTGGTTTGGTTTTTCCCTTTGGGGAGGACTTTTTCCCAAAGTCTTTGTCTCTGCTTTTAGGACAATGATAACTTTCTTTTTATTTGTACACATCTACAAACCTTGGGAATGAGAAGACTTTCCCTCAGTCTTTTTGTGTTCCTATAACCCTGCACATATCCTTTCAGATAAGTAGAGCCATAAACTCCCTGCCCACAGTATATGGAGTGCTTAAGGTACAAATTATGTTCAGATAAAGGAAATTCCATTTATGTTGTCTTACAAGTAGACCTTGCTGGCTCTATGTAATTTACTTGTTAATTAGGCTTCTAATTAGCTTAGCTCTAGGTTTTGAGCTAAACTTTTTGGCCACTCAGATTCTTAATGTTCATCTTTGGCTTTTCATTCCTTTTGTCTTTTTCCCACTGTCAGTCCACTTATCAATCCAGCTGTTCATAACCTTGTATGTTGCTGTTAGTGGTCAAGTTTTGCCTTTGTTCCCTCCTACCACCTGCTGTCACTTTACTGTCTCTTGAATCATTCAAGTATTTTTCTAAAATGGTTCCTTCACATTTGTTCTTTGTTGCTTTGTTTCCCTAGAAAGCATCTATATTTCCCTCATTTGAAATTCCCTTCATGACCCTTTGAGGTGTCTGTCTTGGCCTTTAGCTTCTATATGTGATTGTGGCCCTCATATGAGCAGTCTCATTGTGCTGCAATCATATGAGACTGCTTAAAGCAGAAAGTTGAGGGAAGGATGTTTTGTTTTAAAACTTATTGTTTATATTACCAGATTAAACTAAGATTGTTAGACATGTTCTAAGCATGTGTTCTGCCTCTGAGCTATATCCTCAGCCCCTGTGCTTATTACTTTTGTTTTCGTCTTTATTATTATTATTGTGTGTGGGTGTACATGGTGAGGCCTTTTTGCTATGGCGCATGTATGGTGATCAGAGCACAACTCTGGAGGCAGTTCTCTTCCACCTTTATGTGAGTTCCAGGGATTGAACTCAGGTGGAGGCTTGCAAGGCTAGCACCTTTTCCCACTGAACCATCTTTTCAGCCTTGCTTGTTGGTTTTTAATCACAGTTGTGAGATATTTTGAAATCTTTTTGTTACAGATCTTAACATGGGTCTGACTTAATCACAATCATCAGTGTGTTTTTACTATTTAGATTAAGAACACTAGTATAAGTATTTGACCATTTTACTAGGCAAATTCTACTGCGCCATGCCCTTCAACAGTGATCTTGATGGTGGTCTTGTTCATAATGCTCTGCCACTGCAAATGGTTTGATAGCTCTTTCTAGAGTATATCAATTAAGCTCTAGAGAGTTGGTACTGTAAAGGTGAAAAATACAGCTAGGAAGAGGTCAGGTAGTTAAAGAAGATACAGCGAGGGGAAGCAAGCAAGTAGTTGATCATACTTGGTGAGAGGATGCCATCTAGATGGAAGGCAGAAGGACTGGGTTCGTGGAGGACTGTTTGGAGTGTAAAGATAGTAGGTCTGTAAAGTCTGTGTGAGGGGAGCATAGGTTCAGGATAAGAGACCACTGACAGTTATAGCAACTGACCTGTAAGAGAGTGGTGGGAGAGAACCTAGACTGCAGAGGGCTCAGGAACTAAGTAAGAGTTAAGCAGCATGGTGGCACGCACCTGTAATCCTAGCACTCAGGAGGGGGAAGCAGATCAGGAGTTAATGGCCAACTTTAGCCATATGGCACTTCAAGGCTAGCCTAGACTGCATGAGGCCCTCTGTCAAAACCAAAAGAAAAAGAAAAAAACAAGCCCCAAGTGTTAAAACATGTTAAGACAGGATATTCTTCGGAAATTGGAAACCGAAGGTTGAAGTATCTTTGTTAGTGTGTGCTCCTTGTGAATGGTCTATCGAGAAGAAGCTAGTGACCAAGAGACTGTAAATGAAAGGGAGGTAAGAATTGACGGAACAGGGTCTAGGAGGCAACAGGAAAAAAAAGACATCAAAGCCACCAGCTGGGAGTAATTAAATGAGAGTAGGGTCTCTAATTTTCACAATTGCTCTTTCCTAATGTTTCCTTCACTTAGAAGCTATAGCTTTCCTGAAGAGCAAATCTTTTGTAGACTGAAGCTTTCTTAGAACTGCAGTTATTTTTTTTCTTCTCATTGCCTCTTAGTCTATGCAGAGTCTTTAAAAAGCAGCAAACCTTCTTAATCACCACCTCTCTATTTTTATCACTATTTCTAAGATATCTGGGATAAACAGACTGGCCCAATGGACACCAGCAGCCCTCATAAGATTTACTAAACCAGAATATCGTTAGAGCCAGGGAACCCGGATACCTAGCAGCCAGAGTATAGCCATAGGAGTGTATGCTCCTTGAGGCAGGTAGGAAGACTGAAGCAGGAGAATCATGGCATGGGAAGAGATTAAGTGCTGTATGAATGTCATTTTGTTCTGCAGTATTAACTAAAACTTGCCTATTTTTCTTTGAATGCAGGTCGTAAAGGCATCTTCACTGGAAGCTCGGGGCTGCAGATAGTGTACCTCAGTGGTACAGAGTCCCTAAATGAACCAGTCCCAGGTTACAGTTTTAGCCCCAAGGATGTGTCTTCTCTAAGAACAATGCTGTGTTCAGCATCCCAGTTTAAGGGTGTTGATATCTTCCTCACATCCCCATGGCCCAAGTATGTGGGAAACTTTGGGAATTCTTCTGTGAGTAGTGCTTGTTCAGTTGAAATTTCTAAAAGTAAATTACACTGGCTTAAGTTGGGCTTTTAAATTTTTTTTCTCTTTATTTTGAATATTTTAGTTCTTAGTACCTTTTACTAGGAATGTTTTGTGAAAATTTTCAGGATTCTAGAAGCTGCATCAACTGTCCAAACAGAAGCTGATTTCATAAAAATATGATTCACAGAGATTGCTGAAACGTTAATTATAAATGAGTGGTTCTTTAAATTGCATTCTCCTCAAGTAGATACTCATAGCTTCTTCTGTGTCTCATAGGTCTCTAATTTTCAGTGGAAAGATTTACAGCTCTTGCATTGCTATGGCTGTATTATATATATATTTTCTCCTTTCATTCTAAAATACTGCTTTTTAGTTATCAAAATAATCTTTAAAATTGGATCGTTGTGAGATTGACTCTGGAAATCTAAATTTTATATATATATATATAAATGTGTAGACCGGGCTAGCATCGATCTCACACGTATTTACCTGCCTATACCTCCCAAGTGCTGGGATTAAGGTAGTGTGTCATTATGTCATTAAAAGTCTTAATTTTTTTTTTTTTCATTTCATTACAGCTTTAACATATTCAGTAACACATTCCAGAGCAAGGATACATCTCCCTCAAAGGTGGCTGTAAATTTTTAGGTTTGCCGTTGAATTAATACAGTCATACAATAATGAACTCAGTATAAAGCCTGTAAGACATAAAATTGAATGAGTTTTTACCCTTTAAAGAAGATCTCCATTTCATTTTAAAATATGCTGTTCCCTACATTTTTTTTTCAATAAAATGTATTTTTTTAAATTAGAAG
>NW_008348586.1:170812-172509 GCF_000622305.1 Nannospalax galili | reverse complement strand
GAAATTATATTGGCCCCTTTAATCTTTGGTTATACTTTCCTTTTGGGTGTTTAAGGCCATACAGTTGGCCCAGATAAACCAATTTATTTTTACTCTTAAGGTCGTTTGAGGATCTATTCCTCAGGGGTCACATGGGCTTGGGAGGAGCCCCTGGCTCCTTTCTTTTACCAGTTCCACCTATGTGAAGATAAGTCAAAGGTCCTGCTTGACCATGGCTGGCTTCGTTTGGAAATATGGAGGAAATGATTTCTCTGTGTTGACCCTCCTCCTTGTAGACTGGACACTGGTCCAGGTCCATCTCATAGGGTCTCCTCTGCCTCCTTGAGGACTCACCACAATTACCGGACATTTTGAGAGATGCTCATAGTCCCCAGGAACTAATCGACCTAGGAGGGCTAGGAGCAAAAAGCGTCCTTTATGTCCCTCTGACCAAATTAGTATAGGCCTCAAAGTATGTCTGTTAAACAACCAAGAAGGTTAGTTCCACCAGTCTGGTACTTTTAATTACTGTGTGTCATATAGATAAATCTTGGGCAAAGACGAATTGTTCTCAGATAAACCTTACCTAGACATATATTTCTTGATCTGCTATGTATGATTTGTCAGTAGGTTGTTGGAGTAATATGGTTCCTGCTGGTTTTTAAAACTAGCAAGACATTGTTTATCTCTCACATTGTCTCACCCCTCCATCGTGGTTTCCCCAACTTAAGGTGCCCCCATTTCCCCCCTTTCTCCCTTAATAATTCCCTTCTCCCACAGCCCTACCTCGCTTGAGCTCCTTCTTTCCCCTTATCCCCTTACTTCCCTGTTTCCTTTCCATTATCCTGATTCCTGTAGTTATGTCTGGATACATACTCACTTATCAGGGTTTGGCTGGGAAGAGTGGCTGGATAATGCAGTGAGGGTCCAATAACCCTGCTTGGCCCTCCTTTAATGAATGAGCACAACCATCAACAAGCCCAATTGTGACAATGTTTAGCGATCAGGCTCAGCTGAAGTCATGATGATGGTAATTATTTCATGCAGAAGGGACTGCTGTACAGCATCATTTTATTAAAAAGAGCTGGAATTTAAAAGGATTTGGTGCTCGGATCCACATATGAGGGAGAACATGTCATTTGTTTTTCTGAGTCTGTGGTACTTCCCTTAGTACAACAGTTTCTAGATCCATCCATTTACCTGCAAATTTCATTATTTCATCTTTCTTTACTGCTAAATAGAACTCTATTGTGCAAATATACCACATTTTCATTATCCACTTGTCAGTTGAGGGGCACTTAGGTTGCTTCCATTTTTTAGCTATTGTGAAAAGAGCAGCAGCAAACATGGTTGTATAAGTGTCTCAACAATAGGATGAGTCCTTTGGGTATATACCAAGGAGTGGTATAACTGGATCATGTGGTAGGTTCATTTTTAGTTTTTCAAGAGTTCTCCACACTGTTTTCCATAGAGGCTGCACAAGTTTGCAATCCCACCAGTAGTGCATGAGCATTCCCCTTTCTGCACATCCTCACCAGCATTTGGTATCATTTGTTCTCTTGACCCTAGCCAGTCTGATTGGGGTAAGGTGATACCTTAGGGTGGTTTTAATTTGCATTTCCCTAATTACTAACAATATTGAACACTTTTTAAGATGTTTCTTAGCCATCTTTATTTCTTCCTTTGAGAACTCTCTGTTTAGATCTTTAGCCCATCTT
>NW_008348586.1:168356-169631 GCF_000622305.1 Nannospalax galili | reverse complement strand
TTAAAGAGAAGTGGTTATAGTGGACAGCCTTGTCTGGTTCCTGATTTCAATAGGAATGCTTCCAGTTTTTCTCCATTTAGAATGATGTTGGCTGTGGGTTTGTTATATATGACTTTATTTATGTTGAGGTATGTTCCCTTCAGTCCAAGTCCCTCTAGAACTTTGAATATAAATGCATGTTGAATTTTGTTAAAGGCCTTCTCTGCATCTATTGAGATGACCATGTGGTTCTTGTCTTTGAGCCCATTTATATGATTTATGACATTTATTGACTTACGTATATTGAACCATCCCTGTATCTCTGGGATAAATCTGATTTGATCATGGTGGATGATCTTTTTGATGTGTGTCTGCATGCGGTTTGCAAGTATCTTGTTGAAAATTTTTGCATCTATGTTCATTAAGGATATGGGTCTATAGTTTTCTTTTTTGTTTGTATCTTTACCTGGCTTTGGTATTAGAGTGATGCTGGCTTCATAGAAGGAATTTGGAAGTTCTCCCTCCATTTCTAACTTTTTGAATAAATTAAGTAGTATTGGATGTAGATCTTCTTTAAATGTCTGATAGAATTCTGCTGTAAATCCATCTGGTCCTGGGCCTTTTTTAGTCGGGAGGTTTTATATTATTGTTTCCATTTCTTTCTGTGTTATGGGTCTGTTTAAGCTGTTAATCTCTTATTGGTTTAGTTTTGGTTGTTCCCATGCCTTTAGATATCCATCCATTTCTTTTGTTTTCAAATTTTGTAGCATATAGGTTTTTAAAGTATTCCCCCTTTTAATGTTCTGTATCTTTCTGGTGTCTGTTGTGATGTTTCCCCTTTTATCTCTGATTTTGTAATTTGGAGGTGCTCTTTCCTTCTTTTGGTTAATTGGGCTAGCGGTCGGTCAATTTTGTTTATCTTTTCAAAGAACCAGCTCTTGGTATTGTTGATTCTTTGTATTGTTTTCTTTGATTCAATTTCATTGATTTCTGCCCTGATTTTTGTTATTTCTTCTTGTCTGCAGGGTTTGGGTTTTGTTTGCTGTTGCTTTTCAAGTGTGTTGAGTTGCACTGTTAAGTCATTTATTTGTGTTCTTTCCGATTTTTTGATGTAGGCACTTAGAGCTATAAATTTCCCTCTAAGAACCACTTTCAGCATGTCCCAGAGGTTTTGTTGTGTTGTATTGTCCTTTTCATTTAATTCCAGGAATACTTTTATTTCTTTCTTAATTTCTCTTTTGACCCATTCATCATTCAGGAGTGTGTTGTTTAATCTCCATGTGTTCGTGTGGTGAT
>NW_008348586.1:167297-167954 GCF_000622305.1 Nannospalax galili | reverse complement strand
CCCCTACTATTAATGAATTAGGGTTATCCTGGGTCTTAGAGTCCTGTGGTACTCTTTCTATGAAATTGGGCACACCAGAGTTTAGTGCATATATGTTCATGCTTGTAATATCTTCTTGGTCAATTCTTCCTTTGATCAGAATGAATTGGCCCTCTTTATCTCTTCTGATTAGTTTTAGTTTAAAGTCTATTTTGTCAGATATTAGAATTGCAATGCCTGCTTTCTTCATAGTACCATTTGCTTGGTATATTTTTTTCCATCCTTTTCTCTTTAAGATAGTGTCTGTCCTTGAAAGTCAGATTAGTTTCTTGTAGACAACAAAAAGATGGGTTTTGTTTCTTAATCCATTCACCAAGCCTTTCTTTTGACTAGGGAGTTCAGTCTGTTAATATTTAAAGTTATTAATAAAAAATGAGTATTGAATCCTGTCATTTTTATTTTTTTACATTCTTTATATAGCTACACCTTCATAGAATTTCTCTCTAACAAAATGGACAGCATTCCAACTTTCTTCTAAATACATGAATAATGAAAGCAGTGAGTTCAGGCCCCAGTTTGCTGGGAGAGAAACGTTTGGTAGAAATGACGTGGGAAGTAGAAGCAAAAGGTAAGAGAGTGACATAGCCTGAGGCCACAGCAAAGCTAGGACTTTGCACG
>NW_008348586.1:166780-167029 GCF_000622305.1 Nannospalax galili | reverse complement strand
AATTTTCTTCCACGATTCTGTTGAAGATCTGGTCCATGCCATTATCTTGGTATTCTTCTCCTTCCTGCATGCCTATGATTTGTAAGTTTGGTCTTTTTATGGTGTCTTACAATTCCTACATATTTCATTCTTCTGATTTCATAAATTTATCATAATCTTTGCTTGAGTGGCCTAGTTTGTCCAGTTTATCTTCCAGTCTTGATACTCTGTTTTCCATTTCATTCATCCTATTGGTGAGGCTTTCTCCTC
>NW_008348586.1:98169-166675 GCF_000622305.1 Nannospalax galili | reverse complement strand
TTTCTTTGTGTGTTCTTTAAATTCACTGAAATCTTTTATCATGTTTGTAATTGTTCTTTTGAGTTCCATGTCCTGCATTTTCTCTAGGGGGTTCTCATTGTACTCCTCTGGAGGAGTATTGATATTTGGTGGGGATATGTTATTTTGGTTTTTCATGTTAATATTTTTTCTCTGTGATTTTGACATGTGAATTTCTTTTGTAGTTTCTAATTCTTGTGTGAGACTCAAGTCTTCAAGTTTAGGTCCACTTCTTTTTGTAAACTTATGTGTCTTTGTGGTTTACTTTTTGGGCATGAAAAGCTGGTTCCTCTAAGCTTGCATTTCTCTCTTTTGATTTTACATTGGGATGACCAGATTGCTTTTGTCTTCAGGAGTTACCACAGAGGCCCAAGTCAGATGAGGATCAGATGGTCTCAGGCTTCCTGCTAAGGTCTGAATCCCTCCAGGAAAGATTTTGGCCTTAAGAATTTGGGATTGGACTGGCCTGGAGCAGGGCCCCAGAAAGTTGCTGGTCTAGGGCAGCTGGTGGCCGTGCAAAGGGAGATGGGGCGGGAAGAGGCCCCAAGGGCTCCTGGGGACTGTACTGAAGAACTGGGTTGGTCTGGATGCAAAGGATCAGGAAGTGGAAAGGTCAGCCCTGGTGTCCAGGAAAGAGGCTGGCAGGTTGTGTGCAGCCCAGGGAAGCAGAGGAAGGTGAGGGCAGGACCAGGCCCTGAGGGTTCCCAGGAGAGAGGCTGGCGAGGGCTCCCAGGGGAGAGGCTGGCATGTTGTGGGTGTCCTGGGGCCCTCCGGGCAGGGGTAAAGTCAGCACAGAGTCATGATGCAGACTTTGAGAGTCAGGTGAGAAGCAGGCAGTGCCAGCAGCTGCAGACTCGTTTATTGCGGATATGGGGCTCCCTTATACTCCCCCTCTGGTGTCCCATTGGTCCATTGATAGGTCATGTCTGTTTCTCATTGGCTCTCTGTTTCAGGCCATTTTCGTGTCAGCCGTCTCTGTCTTTTGGCAGAACACAGGTTTGCCTCAGCCAGATGTTTCTGGTGCATTTGCAGGTGCATGCACAGGTTGTTCAGGCCGCACTTCCTCCTACATATCCACCCTTTTTCTTTTTGTGAAGCTCTAGTGGGAGCCAAGATTCTTTGCCTTGGCATTGTTGGCCCCACCTCAGGGGGTCCCCAGTATTATGGACCATGCCTGTCTTAGGTTGGCTTGGTTAGCAAGCTCTTACCCGTCATTGACTACCTACCCTCAAAGGGCGACCTCCCTGGGTATGAGCCCACCAGGGTGATTGTTATACAGAGGCCTCCTGGATTTCCCCATGAGCCAGGCCTGTAGGACTTCGCCGGGAGGATCGCGGCCTTTATATCAGCTGTCTCTATGTCTTTTGGCAGAACGCAGGTTTGCCTCAACCAGATGTTTCTGGCACATTTGCAGAGCGCATGTGCTGGTTATTCAGGGCACACTTCCTCCTACATTGGTGGGTTGTGTAGACCAGGGAAGCAGAGGGAGGTAAGAGCGGGCCCAGGCCCAGAGGGCTCCTGGGGACCCCAGAAGGAACTGGCTTGGTCTGGATGCAAAGGATCAGGAAGCAGTGGTGGTTCCCTGGGTGTCTGGGGCGCCAAGACAAGGAATGGGACAGGACCCAGGCTAGGAGGAGAGACGGGCAGGGGAGCTGGGAGGGTGACTAAGGCTGGGGGAGTCAGTCATGGAGGGTGCAATTGACTTACCCCAGAGAGAGGCCTGCGGGTGGGAAAGAGGCCTGCGGGTCGTGCAGGCCCAGGGAAGCAGAGGGAGGTGATGGCAGGGCCAGAATATTTTTTATAAATAATCTTGAGGATCGGTAGCTATTGTGGGAAATGAAATACTACATAGATAGTGGCCTAAGGAAGACCTTGAAAAGGTTGTGAGAGTAGAAAGCATCAGCTGAGCCTGGGGAGGGAAATGTAAGAATGCATTTGGGGACAAAAACTGTACAAATGGATTCAGAATTATCAGTGGTATCCCAGAAGGGGTCACTGTAGATCAGCCCTTTCCAACCTCAGCACTGTCTTTTGATCAGAAAGTTCAGCAAGATATCAGGCATTGTCAGAGAGATGTTGAAAGGGAAGGGGACAGAACTCTACCAACCCATGGTTACTCTACACTTGGAAAATGAAGCCCCATCATTTTGAGGGAAGCCCTAAGAGCCAACATGAGGAGAGGGGAAGATTTGATCCAAGTTTATAAATAACCATAGAAGCTATTTATGGGGGAGAAAGCAATGTAATTCACTAACCCTTCTGATACTGCAGCTGAGTTCAAGGCCATTTTCCTACCCCTTAGCAACACCTTGAAGCAGGAAGGTACAGAACAAAAGGAAGTGTCTCTGGTTCTTAGTGGGAGGTAAACTTTGATACTTTATTTCCAGCTCATAACCTTCTCATAGAAAAAAATAATGTTGTGGATGAAAGATCACATGATTGGCTGTTCACAGAAGCCTGGAATGCTCTGGGAACAAGCCTAACATGACAAATTATTTTACTTGCAAGATTTTTAACAAACGTGTGACTGTACCCTTACATACACTACCACTTTCTTGACTGATCCAAAATGATTATATGCTTATGAGGCCCTCGAGTAGCTTACGCATCCTAGGGGTGCTGAAGGCTAGCTTTTAAATTTAATTTTCTTCATTGACTGTGACTATATGGACTCCCAGATACTTTGTAGGTATACTACAAAGTATACTGTAGAGGCACAGTTTGTGGGCTCCAGGGAGAGACCTAACTTTCTAAAAAAGGTTTATAATCTGAATTTTAGGAGTTAATATGGAGGAAGTGCCTAATATAACCTCTGGGTTCCAATCATTCTTGTTTCTCTAATCTTGATAGTCTGATACCCTTATGTGTTTGATATTTCTCTGACTGCTATAAGTATAAAGTTTACTGTGCAAGTTCTGCTGCCCACCTTTGATCCATATACAAATTTGAGTGACGTTTCAAAAATGTCATCTTATTTCTTTGCATTTCTTCCTAATTCTTGGGTCTTTGTGGGTGACCAGCTTTCTATTTACTAGGGAGAAGTAGATACCAAAAGATGTGGCTCTGCTTTGGTCTCCAGTCTTGCCACAAACTTGAAACCAAGGTATCATTTTGCTGCTTTGGAAAACTCCTATTACGAAAGGCTTCCGTATCGGTGAGTAACATTTCATCCATTCACATTTTTGAAGAGCTTGCCTTGGGTCTTCTCATGAACAGATCATCTTGTTTACTGTTAGCCGTGTAATTTCTTGGTTCCTTTTGGTACTCAAGCACTGAAACAAGTGACTCACAAGTCATTCATGTTCTCTAAGGGATTAGACTATAAGGGCCCTTAAAAGTTTAGGATCTCAGGTTACAATGCTGTGTGATCATTATAGTGCAGAAGGTCCTGCTTTCACCAGATCAAACCAATAAGTACTCTTTGTACTCTTGAAAATTCAGCTGTCAGCATAATGAATTTGGAATTTCCTTTTTTTTTAATGTCTTTTTGATATATTTTTATTTTATGTGTGTGTGTTTTGCCTGCATGTATGCAAGTGCACCTGTGTATGCAATGCCTGTGGAGGCCAGAAATGGGTGTAGGATCTCCTGAAACTGCAGTTATAGACAGTTGTTAGCCACCAAGTGGGTACTGGGAACTGAGCCTGGGTTTTCTGCAATAGCCAGTGCTCAACCGAGCTACTCTCCAGCCCCCTGGAATTTGGAATTTCATTATGAGAATGAAGAAATTCTACTGAGTTAGATGTGGTAGCTTATGCCTGTAATTCTCAGCACTTGGAAGCTGAGGCAGGGGGAGTGCTGTGAGTTCAAAGCCAGCTTAGGCCGTAGACTGAGACACTGTGTTTCCCCCTGCCAACCAAGAACTTGTATTGATTTCCTCCTTTTAAAGTTTGACTAGCTTTTGTTTTTCTTGTACTTATAAATAATTTTTGGTTAGTATAGAGCACTTTAAAACATAGAAAAACTAAAAAACTGTATCTATCCATTATATGACATCAGTTTTTTTTTTTAATTTCCTAGAAAAATGAACTCTTACTATTTGAGATGAATTTTTTCCACTTAGAGCATGTTTGTTTTTAGTTCTCACTATTTCCATTTTTTATTGCACAGGAGAGACTTGTCAAATGAGCCTCCTGTCCCATTGTCTAGCTTCAATAATCACCAACATTTTGCTAAGTTTACAACTTTTTTAAAAGCAAAAGTTGATGTTTTGGTGCTTTTCAAAGATATGATCTCATTTCTTTGTTACAACAGCTCTGTGATGTTAGGGATTGGTACCCTACTGCTACCTCAGAACGTAAGTCTAATGAGTGTTTGGTTGCTTCTCTTTGTATGTGGTGGACTCAGGGCTTCTGCTTTTTCCTAGCCCTGTAGAATCTACATATTTCACAATGGCAAAGTAAAGTGAACCCGGTATGGTGGTACATGCCTTTAATCCCAGCACTCGGGAGGCCAAATCTGGAAGATTTCTGTGAGTTTGAGGCCAGCCTAGTCTACATAGTGAGTTCTAGGCCAGGGCTGCACAATGAGAACCTGCCTAAATAAATAAATAGTAAATAAGTAAAATTTAAAGTGATATTCTACTACCTTATTTCCATTCCTCACCCCTCCCAATTAAAGTCTCTTATAATCCCTTTCTAGTTCCATGACATTATGCGTGCAGGTGTGTGTGTGTGTGTGTGTGTGTGTGTGTGTGTGCACATGCGCACACACACAGAGTTTTAAATCTAGGTTCTGCATATGCAAGAAAATGTGTTTTTTCTTTCTGAGTCCAGTTTATTTTTCTTTCTGAGTCCATTTCCCTGCAAATATCATGGTTTCATCGAATAAAGCCTATTGCCTATGTGTACCATTTTAAAAATTTTAAAAATCCATTCATCTGTTGGACACCTAGACTGGTTTCACTATTCCAAGTGAGTAGTGTAGCAGTAGACGTGGATGTGCATGTCTTTGTGGTATATGGACTCATAGTCCGTCAGGTGTGGAGCAGGTGTGGTATAGCTGGCTCATATGGTAGTTCTCTTTTTGCATTTTTGATAAACCTTCCTAGTGGCTGCACAGTTTATATCCCCCCAGCAGCGGGAAATGGATCCTCCTTCACCATAATCTTACCACCATGAGAAGGGCGACATGGAGGAGGAGGAGGAGGTATTTGGAGGAAGGAAAGGAATCAGCCAGAGGGTGTAGGGCAGGTGGCACAGGGAGGGTAGTAGGGGAGGGGGAGGAATTAAAAACCAAGTATAATGACTCATGTCTGAAAATACCATAATGAAACCCATCACTTTGTAAAAAACCAATTTAAAAAAAAGACTGTATATTGTGGTACACATCTTTAATCCCAGCACTTAGAAAGCAAAGGCAAGTGGATCTCTGTGAGTTTGAGGCCAGCCTGGTCTACATAGCTGGTTCCAGGCCAGCCAGGGGCTACACAGTAAGACCCTGTCTTAAAAAAAAAAGCATTGGCGGGGGGCTGGAGAGATGGCTCAGTTGTTAAGAACACTGGCTGTTCTTGGAGAACATCCGGGTTTGAATCCCAGCACCTACATGGCAGCTAACAACTGTCTATAACTCCAGTTCCAGGGGATCCAACAACAACTTCTGTCCTGCGCGGGCATTGCACGACATGGGTGCAATTAACTACATGCAGGCAATACATGCATACACATAAAATAAAAATAATAAATATTTTTTTAAAAAAGTATGGTGGTCACACTGGCATGTTCTTTTTTTTTTTTAAATAGCCCACTGATTCCAATTTGTGCTGCTCATATGCCCATTGGTATGTGGCCATCCACTGGAGCATGAGGGGCCACCCATGAAGAAAACTGACCCTCCCTCAGAAGCTTTCAATTTTCAATAGCTTCTTAGTGAAGGGTGGGGAGGTAATGAGCACCCTCCCCTATCATCTTGCCAGTGCTGACAGACTTGATCTTGTGCAGGTCTTATGCAAGCAACCACAGCCTCTTTGAGTCCATGAGTGAGTGCAATGGTCTTGTCATGGCCGGAAGATGTGATTTCATGTCAGTCCTCCTAACCTCTGGCCCTTACAATCTTTCCACCCCCTTTTCCATGATGGTCTCTGAGCCTTGGGGGGAAGGGCATCATACAGATGTCCCATTTAAAAATATATTTTATTTTACTTTTTTTTTTAAAGTGTGGTGGTGATCTGTTATCTCTCAAATATGTTCTAGAAACCATGTTGTTCTACAAGAAAATGCACAGCATGCCACCCGCTTCATAGCACTGGCAAATGTTGGAAATCCAGAAAAGAAAAAGGTAAAAATTTAAGTGTTTCATTTCTCTTACCCAGTTTAGTGTGGATCTTTGGCTCTCCCTGTCTGTAAGAGCCCAGCAGCCTGACTCCTTCATAAAGTTAGGGAAAGGTCAGTTTTGTAGGTCTTAGAGAAAAGCCGAGGAAGTGGGCTCAATGGTACAAAATGGTGGTTCCCCTTTCCCGCCACCTCTGTTGGTTTTGTGTTGGCCCTCAGATGATATTCTTACTTGCTTCCAGCAGCCTCATTTATCTAAATAATAAAATTCTCTCAAGAATATATGTGAGCCTTCCATGGCTTCCTGAATTATTAGTTAATGGAAGCTAGTGCAGATGATGAAAAAAAATATGCCAGAAAAGTGGGTAGTGTTTTTCACCCTGACAACATTTCTGTTTTACTAAGGCTAAAGAATATACTGTTGTGGATTGAGACAGCTAATAGCAGAATGACCAGTCATGTGAGAAAGTAAGCAGATAGCTTTTAAGCCCAATGCCTAGCAAGTTTAGATTTGTGATTTTTTTTTTTTAATTATTTTTATTTTGGCATATGAGTGTATTGCCTGCTCTTATGTAAATGCACCCATATTGTGCAATCCCTGCAGAGGTCAGCAGAGGGCATTGGATCCCCTGGAACTGGAGTTAACTAATGGTTATTAGCCACCATGTGGGTGCTGGGAACTGAACCTGCGTCCTCTGCAAGAGCAGCCAGTGCTCTTAACTCTTGAGCCATCTCTCCAGCCCTGTGATTTTTTTTTTTTAAATTGCCTTTTCAAATAGAATAATATTCATAAGAATGTCAGTCTTTTACTTAGTCTCAGAAACATAAAGCCCTTCATACTTCAGTCAGATGTGTGCATTTTTAAATTGACAAGTATTATTCATCTCAAAATTTTGTTCTAATCTCTACCCCTACCAGCAGTGTATATTTTTCTTCTTTCCTTTTCTGTACTCTCACTGGGTAGTATCAATTTTTTTTTTTTTTTTTTTTTTTTTTTTTTTTTTTTTTTTTGTCTTTTTGAGACAGGGTCCCCCTGTAGCCCCAGCTGACCTGGAACTCACTATGTAGACCAGGCTGGCCTTGAACTCACAGAGATCTGCCTGCCTCTGTCTCCCAAGTGCTGGGATTAAAAGCGTGCACCACCGTGCCCAGGTAGTATCAATTTTTTAATGTTTTTGACAATCTGATTTGTTGGAAGATAGTGTATCAAGTTTTATTTCCATTATTGTATTGAGGTAAAACATATATTTATATGTCTAAAATTTTCAACCTCATGCCATTCATTTGAGATTTTATATATATAAACACGAATTATTTTCTTCTTTGCTGCTGGTCCATAAGGCAATTTATCAACATGTACCAGAATTTGCATATACCTGAGTTGTCTGATAGTAGTTTTCACTAAGAAAATGGGAAAGCAGTGCCGTTATTCTGCTGACGAAGTTATCACAAAAGACTCAGCCACAGAAGTAATTTGTCTGCAAGACTTACAAAACAAGTCCCTATGGGTCCTGCAGTGAGACTTGTCTGTCCCTTATCCTAATCTGTGCCAGGGTAGGGCTTTGATTGGTTGCTCATTTACTTTGTTGGTCCTCATTAGCCATTGCACAGGCCACCAAAATGACATTTGCTATGCCACTGTGTATTTTCTGAGCTCAAGCAGGCTCTTAATTTTCCTAAATTTCAGATACTTTCTCTGAAATCTTCACAATAAATTAGGTTTATTACATTAGGATAAATAGCATTTTCCCTAATGTTCTGTTCTTTTTTTCTAAAGTATCTTTATGCATTTAGTATTGTCCCCATGAAACTAATGGATACAGCAGAACTGGTAAAACAGCCTCCAGATGTTACTGAAAATCCTTACAGAAAATCTGGCAAGGAGGCCGCTACAGAAAAACAAATTCCTGCCCCTGAGGTATGTTCTGATTTTGAGTGGGATTTTTCCAGGCAGCTTGCCCATTCTAGGTATACTTTTCGAGGTTATAGTTTAATATGTAAGGTAAGTTTAACCTAGACTTACAAATTTTTGTCCTCTTTGCAAGTCAACAATAGTATTTAGAAAGTCTTAGATTGTAATTAAGCTAATTTTAAAAATTGTATTATGGGCATTGTTTCATGTTGTCTTTCTTTGTTTACTTGATTGGTATGTCGAGGTTATAGTTTTATATATTGCTTTTCCTTGTCCAGAGTTGATTATTCTCAGCATTTTAGGCAATGATCCATTGATAGGAATGCAATTTATGATTTTATAATTTCTAATAGAGCAATAAGATTTACTTTGAAGAGGTTTTCTTAGTGTCAGACTTTTAGAAATTAAGGTTTCCCCCACTAAAGCAAGGGCTTTCAAGTTCTCATGCGAGGGTGCATGGTCTGCTTTCTCTGACTTTTCTGTCCACTCAGAGCACTTTTCTGCCTCCCCTTTTTACCTTTTGCTCCTGACTCTCATCTTTTTTTTTTTTTTTTTTTTTTTTTTTAAGATTTATTTTTATTTTTTCATTTATTTTGGTCTTTATGAGACAAGGTCTCTGTGTAGCCCCAGCTAGCTTGTAACTCATATTTAGAGAAGGCTGGCCTTGCACTCACAGAGATCCGCCTGTCTCTGACACCTGAGTCCTGGGATTAAAGGCACACACTACCACACCCAGCGTTAAGATTTATTTTTATTTTACAGTGTATGAGTGTTTTGTCTATATGTATTTAAGTGCACCTATGTCTTGCAGTATGCCCATGGAGGCCAGAAGAGGGCATCAAATCCCTTGGAACTGGAATTCTAGATGGTTGTTAGCTGGGTGGGTACTGGGACCAAACCCTGGCCCTCTGCAAGAACAGCCAGTGCTTTCAACCTCTGAACCATCTCTCCAGCCCCTCTTCTCATCCTTTTAATTAAACTTGGATCAGATTTGTTTCACCTATGAATTCATAGGACCACTCCATGTCCATTGGTAGAGAAAAGAAAAAGAATTTAGGTGAGTTCATAGTGTTCTGGTTTAGGCAAGAATTGTTCTATACCTTGCATTTTAAGTTATTTTTTCCAGTGAGATGAATTTGGTAATAGTTTGGCAAAGTATGCTGAGATGTGAAACTGAAGAATCCAGGCATCAGGGTTGGGAAGATATTTTTCTACCCTATATCAGGCAGGAAGGGCTGAGAGGAAACCTAGATGTGATGTGATGAGAAAGCTCATTTTGTTTGAGTGGTTGGCTGCTTCTCTGAAGGCTAGCTGAATAACATACTCCTTTCCCTTTGGCCATTCCAGAAAGAATCAACCTGTCAATTCTTCTTTGATTTAAATGAAAAGCAGGGAAGGAAGCGTTCATCTACGGGCAGAGATAGCAAGCCTCCTCACACCAAGCAGCCACGCAAACCTCGTAAGTACCACGGTTCCAGAGGTCCCCTTTGTGAGCAGCTCTTATTTGAGGTTTGTTTGGAAAGTGGCATTGCTAAGAGAGCATTTTCCAGCAATGAAAAATTGTATGGAGTCATTAGGCGCCAAGTGGATATAGAACGGTATAAAAATGGCCTGACTTGGCTGTTTGAGACTCTTCTATGAGAACTATAGAAGAAGCTCCTTTCCTTTGTCTTTGTAAAACGTGATAAAGAGTGCGAAACCAATGTACATTGATAAAATGATACAACTCAAACTGAGGGGAAGAACTTTCAGGCTGTTTCATTGAGATCTTCTTTCTCTACCTTCATTTCAAAGATGAATTTGGCTACCCAACACCTCAGTTCAGTGTTTGCTCGTGGTAGCCTGTGGCCACTTGCATGTTACTTCAGTCAATATGTGATGATCTATTTGTGACTCACGTGTGACTTGGTTATCAATTCAGAACTCTTCTAGTAGAGGTTTAGTTTCGTTGAAAATGGTGCCAGGGTGTGGGAGAGTCATAATGAGGAACACAAGTCCAGCCCATTGTGGCAGTGCTATATATATATAGTGTCATTACAGTGTACATATAGATCAGGTAATGATAAATTCTCTTAGAAAAATAGTTTTTTTATTTGGAGCTGGAGAGATGGCTCAAAGCACTTGCTGCTCTTGCAGAGGGCCTAGGTTCTATTCCCAGCACCCAACATAGCAGCTCTGTCACCCTCTTCTGGCTTCCAGAAGGACTAAACACACACACACGCACATGCACCCACACGCACAAAACACACCCCCAGATATACATACATACAGGCAAACAAGAGTTGTAGAAATAAAAATAAATCTTTTTTAAAAAGAGTATATACTATTGCAGAGAACCCAAGTTTGATTCCCAGCACCCACATTGGGTGGCTCACAACCATTTGTAACTGTCGTTCCAGGGAAATCCGGTGCTTCTGGCCTCTGCAGACACCTATACTTATTTGCACGTAACCATACACAGTCACACACCCATACATAAAATTAAAAATAAAATTAGGGCCAGGCATAGTGGTGCATGCTTTTAATCCCAGTACTTGGGAGGTTTGTAGAGGCAGGGGCAGGTAGATCTCTGGGAGTTCAAAGCCAGCCCAGTCTACATAGTGAGTTCCAGGCTGGCTGGGGCTACATAGTAGACCTTGTCTCAGAAAAAAAAGGCCTGCTATGGTGGTACATGCCTTTAGTCCCAACACAACAATCAGGAGGTAGAGGCAGGCAGATCTCTGTGAAAGCAAGGCCAGCCTGGTCTACGTCGCAATTTCTAGGCCAGCTGTGGCTATAGGGAGACCCTGTCTCAAACCAAAAAGAA
Source organism: Nannospalax galili (assembly GCF_000622305.1). Taxonomy (NCBI): domain Eukaryota; kingdom Metazoa; phylum Chordata; class Mammalia; order Rodentia; family Spalacidae; genus Nannospalax; species Nannospalax galili. The sequence continues at coordinate 155,670 of NW_008348586.1, read as the reverse complement.
AAAAATTGTTTTGTTATGGGTACATGCATGTCATGGTGTGCATGCAAGTGAGGTCAGAGGACAACTTTCAGAGTTAGTTCTTACTTGGTAAGCACTTTAACCTGCCGAGCCATCTCACCATTTCCAAGGATGAATTCTATAGGGGTTAATTATATTCTGTTGTGATTGGACCATAATAAATAACTTGGCTTTCTTTTTTATGAAGCTCAGCCTCCAGGACCGTGTTGGTTTTGCCTTGCCAGCCCTGAAGTGGAAAAGCATTTGGTGGTCAACATTGGCACACATGTGAGTTACGTCCATAGATGCATGGCAGAGAAGGAAATACCTATTATTTGGTTTATACCAACTTTACTAAGTTTGCTAATGAGCTACATAGTAAGTTTACCCTTTTTTGAGACTGGGTATCCTTGTGGCCCCAGCTGTCCTAGAACTCACTATGTAGACCAGGCTGGCCTCAAACTCACAAAGATCTGCCTGCCTCTGCCTCCCAAGTGCTGGAATTAAAGGCATGCACCACCACGCCTGGCAAGTTCACCCATTTTTAAGTATATAGTTCATGAATTTATAGTGAGTTTACTGAATTATGCATAATAGTTTTAAAACATTTCCATCCCTGCATGTATGTAGGTGCACCTGTGTGGTGTAGTGCCTGTGGAGGCCAGAAGAGGGCATTGGATCCCCTAGAACTGGAGTTACAGATGATTGTTAGCCACCTTATATAAAGTTTGCTGATGGCATAGCTACAAATTGGTAAAAAGGGAGAAAGCCTGCTGAGTCCAGAAAAACTAAGCAAAGTCCATGTGTCTTATTTAAGGGAGAAACATTCATGTAGGTACTATTTATACATTTTAGATATATCAAGTATAGGACAGGTTAGCGTTTGAAAGGACAAGAACAGATTGGGAAAGTGGGAAACCATTCACAAGAACTTGAAGTATTGCATTAGAGGTAGGAGCAGCTACTTAGTCTAGACTTTAGTATCTAAAGGATGTAGATCAGAATAGAAGAGCTGGTGTTTATGGCAGTGACCTATGACATGAAGAAAAGGCTAGACAGCTCAAGCTTCTAGAGTAACCTTTTAAAACAAATGCAATAAAAAGTGTACCCAGATGGTGGCTAACAACCGTCTGTAACTCCAGTTCCAGGGAATCCAGTGCCTTCTTCTGACCTCCTCGGGCATTGCATGGCACTGGGTACACTTACAGTCATACACATAAAATGCAGGTAATACATTCATACACATAAAAATAACAACAAAAAAATTTTTTTAAGTGGGAATTATAAAAATTAAAACTTTGGGGCTGGAGAGATGGCTCAGGGGTTAAGAACACACACTGTTCTTGCAGAGGACCCAAGTTTTGTTCCTAGCATCCATATCAGGCAGCTTCCAGCCATCTGTAACTCCAGTTCCAGAGGAATCCAGCACCTTTGGCCTCTGTGGGCACCTACATTGTGGCCATGTCCTCCTGCACCCCCCCCCCCACATATACACACATAATTAAAAATAAAGTGTTTTGGTGGTGGTAGTGTTTTTTTTTGTTTTTTGTTTTTGTCTTTTTGAGACAGGGTCTCCTTGCAGCTCCAGCTGGCCTAGAACTCACAGAGATCTACCATCTTCTGCTGAGACTAAAGGCATGTACCACTATGCCCTGCCTAAAAAGAAAATGTTTAAAGAAATTAAAAGAATACCTCCAAGGATTTGAGGAGGGTGTATTTTGTTTTGGAGGGATGAGGTGCCCCTATGAGAGCCTCCTGAATAGCTGGGAATTACAGGTTTGTATCACTATGCCCTGCTCCAGAGTTTTTTTGGGGTTTTTTTTGAAATTTATTATTATTTATTTAATGTGTATGAGTGTATTGCCTGCATGTATGTAAGTGCACTCATGTTGTGTAGTGTCTGCAGAGGTCAGAAGAGGGCATTTGGATCCCCTGGAACTAGAGTTATAGACAGTTAGTTAGCTGCTGTGTGGGTGCTGGGAACTGAACTCAGATCCTCTGTAAGAGCAATCAGTGCTCTTAACTCCTGAGTCATCCAGTCCCTCCTATAAGGTTTTGATGAACTTTTGTCACCTGGAAAATTAATTTTGTGAATATGTTTAGTTTTCTGCCACATAAATCAAGGATGAGTATACTTTTTTGTTTGTATTAAGGAGTCTGTCACTAGACTTTTATCATTCAGCCGTAGCTTTGGACCCACCACACTAAACGTATACTTTAAATTAGTTCTTATAAGTACTCGTAAGCCTGTATTGATGCTCACTGGCCCTTTGCTCACTCAAAGTGTCTTCCTTAAAAAAAAAAAGTCCATTTGTACGTTCCTGTGGGCTTTGATGATTTTGGTTTGTTTTTGTGGTTTTTGAGACAGGATCTCATAGCCCAGCCTGGCCTTGAACTTGTTATGTAGCTGTGGTTAGACTAACTTTCTACCTCCCAAGTGCTGGGATTATAGGCATATGCCATCTTTCTTAGCTTATGTTTTTCTTTAATTTTGTTTAAGATTTATTTTTATTTTATGAGTTTTACCTGCATGTATGTAAATGTACCATGTGCATGCAATGCCATGGAGATGAGAAGAGGGTATCGGATCCCCTGGACCTGGAATTATAGATAGTTGTCAGTCATCATGTGGGTCCTGGAAACCCAGCCCTGGTCCTCTGCAAGAATAGCCAGTGCTCTTAACCACTGAGCCACATCTCTAGCCCCCATGTTTCTGGTTTTAAGATTTATTTTATTTTCTTTTATATGTATGTGTGTGCACATGTGTGCCTGATGAGGCCAGAAGAAGACATTGGATCTCCTGGAGCTGGAGTACAGGCAGTTGTTAACTGCCAGGCATGGATGCTAAGAACTGAACTCAGGTCCTCTGTAAGAACAGCAAGTGTTCCTAATGACTGAGCCATCCCTCCAGCACCTTGGTTTTGACAGTATTTTTAGTTGCTATTAAAGATTGACAGTCATTGTTGAAAACCATAGTTTTTTGCCTCTGGATATATCTGAGCTTGAAGTTTCTTCTTCCCCTAAATTAAGCTGTATGGCTTCTTTTCACTTTGTATGATTTAGTCAGCACCTTACAGCTATAAGAACTCAAAGCTAATTTTGCTCCAGCTTTTTTGTGAACCCAGAGGTGTACTTAGGGGTAGAGATGTTGGATTGGATGTTACTAGGAGGAAGTAAGTGCTCATTTTGAAACAAGAATGGTATCTTTCTGTGGTTGAAGAGAGTGATAGTAACTGTCCTGGTTTGTTCTTCATTGCTGTGACAAAACACTCTGACCACTACCAACTTGGGGAGGAAAGGGTTTATTTAGCTTACAACTCCCAGGTTGCAGTTCATCAGGGAGCCCAAGGTAGGAACTCAGGGTAAGAACCTGGAAGCAGAAACTGGAGCACAGGCCATGGAGGAATGCTGCTTACTGGTTTGCTCCCCTGGCCCCTGCTCAGCTTGCTCTCTTATCCAACACAGGCCCACCTGCCCAGGGGTGGCACTACCCACAGTGGGCTGGGCCCTCCCACATCACTCAACAATCAAGAAGATGCCCCTCAGACATGGCCACAGGCCAGTCCAATGGAGTCAATTCCCCAGTTGAGGCTCCCTCAACCCAGGTGTGTCAAGTTGACACTAAAGCTATCCAGCACAGTAACCAAAAATTATTCTCAGTTTTGGATCCAAGGAAGGATGCACCAAATGGTCATTGTTCTGGTCTCTTTCAGCTTTGGCGTTTGAAGCCACAAGCCGCCTTGTGTGCTTCCAGTTCATTTGATAGTTGTGTGGAAATTTGGTATACCTGATCTCATTTTTCAGAACATGCTTAATGAAGTTGCTATTCTAACCTTTAATCAAATCTTAATATATAAGAATTTCTGTTAAGAACATCTTGGGTTGGGCACAATGGTATAGGCCTGTAATCTTAGCCTTTAGGATGCTAAAGCAGGAGGATTGTGAGTTTGAGCCTGGCCTGGGCAACACAGAAAGACCTTGTCTCAGAAAGAAAATCCTCGTGTACCGTCAGCGCATCCTGTGTGTAGAGGTTTTTCTCTAGGAAAAGTCATACACACACACATGTATAGTCTTGCTGTCTTGACTCTGATTCTTCTGCAGTGCTATCTTGCCTTGGCCAAAGGAGGCTTATCTGGGGACCATGTCCTTATCCTGCCCATTGGACACTACCAATCAGTTGTGGAGCTTTCAGCAGAGGTGGTGGAAGAGGTCGAGAAGTATAAGGCCACCCTGAAACGCTTCTTTAAGAGTCGAGGGAAACGCTGTGTTCTATTTGAAAGAAATTATAGGAGCCATCACCTCCAGCTTCAGGTGGGTGTTTTTCTGCCCAGAAACATGGAAGGCGCTGTGGGGACTTGAGATTGATAAATAAATGTTTGAACAGTTACTGACTTACACATTTAGTTTTGATTTGATATTTAAAGTATTTAATGATCTTCATAATGATATTAAATAATGTTCATGTAAAAGACAAAGGGTGTATTCTGTTAATCCAGTGATTCCATAGGGAACGACTTAGTGGTGATAAGCGAATGGCAGGATGGTGTGTGCTTTGTTTAGAAAATGAGTGAATAGTTGAGAAAGTTTCCAAGGCAGATGAAGACATGGGCTGTGATAGGGAAGACGGGAGTATTTTGCATGGAAGCCCAGCATGAATGAAGGTTTAAAAGTAGGAAGTAGTCTTCTAGCTAGCATGGGGCTAGTAGCTTGGAAATTCTATGATTATGGGTGATTTGTTTATTGTTGTGGTAGCTTCTTTCTGGTGCATTTGTTAAGTTTTCAAATGAGCCTGATTCTGCCACATACATTATGTAGGAGCTGGCAGAGGCTTAAAGACGAAGTGGTTTCTCTTGAGCTTGTCCTCAGATTGGCTCCCATATGTGGAAGGCTATCTCATAAGTTTAAGTCCTATAGACAGGCTGATGGAAGCTGATTGTCCTGAGGAGACTTTCTGCTGAGGGGTGTTTCTTTACCCCTGTGATGGATTTGCTCTTTCTCAGAGACTGTAAAGGCATAACCTCTTTAGGACCAGTACAAAGACTTTCTCCTATTCCCCCCAACCCCACCCAGGTCATTCCTGTTCCACTCAGCTGCTGTGCTACAGATGACATTAAAGATGCCTTCATTTCCCAGGCACAGGAGCAGCAGATAGAGCTGTTGGAAATTCCAGAGCACTCAGACATCAAGCAGGTGAAACAGAAGGAGGTCGTGATGTTCAGGGAGGAGTCAAAATCTGTGGGTCTTTTGTTTTTTGAGACAGGGTTTCACTGTGTAGCTCTGACTGGCCTGAACTTGCTATGTAGACCAGGCTGGCCTTGAACTCACGGGGATCCACCTACCAAAAACTGGTTTTTGACATGTTGAGACTGAGGCACTGTCAAGCCATTCCAAAAATTCTAAACAGTAGATGGTTTAGTTCTAGAATATAAGATGCTGGTTAGAGAAGAAGGCATTTTTACCACAAAGTCTTAGTGCTTCCCTGGGAAGAATAAGAAATTAGACATATCTTAGGGCCTGGGAGATGGCTCAGTGGAGACTTGAGTTTGATCTCTAGCACCCATGTATTTCAGTGCTGAGGAGGTAGAGATGGGAGGATTCCTGGGACTCTTGGGCCAGCTGGTCTAGTCAAACCAGAGACCTCTAGGTTCAGTGAGAGACCCTATCTCAAAACATAAGGTGGAGAGCAATTGAGGACATCCAACATTGTTCTGGCCTTCACACACATGGATACACATGCATGTGTAAACACATTCACAGGAACACACACACATACACAAAAATAAGAGGAAAAAAAAGAAATTAGACACTAAGGTAGGAACATAATAGGATGGGTCCCACTGGGAGAAGATTGGACTTTAAACCTCTAGTCCTGTCAAGCAGTTTGGAATCTATACCATCTCACATATCTTTTTTCTTATACTTCTAGAGTGAATTTTTGCTAAATTAGAGTTTACAAAAATGACCTAGGGCTTTAAGTTTCAAAGTTCTGTTGCGTATCCTCATCTAATTCTGTTTCTTTAGATTGTGCAGCCAGGGACAGCGTATTTTTATGTTGAACTTGACACAGGAGAAAAGCTCTTCCACAGAATTAAAAAGAATTTCCCTTTGCAATTTGGAAGGTTTGTATTTTTTCATTCTATTCAATATATTTTCACTAGTTGTACTATTTAAAAGGTGATGGGAGCACTTGGGAGGCAGAGGCAGGTGGATCTCTGTGAGTTCAAGGCCAGCCTAGTCTACATAGTGAGTTCCAGGACAGCTGGGGTTACAGGGAGACCCTGTCTCAAAAAGACCAAAAAAAAAAAAAAAAAAATGGTGAAGGGTTTCTTTGACAGTCAATAAAAAGCCAAATAGAATATAGTCTGTGCCTAAGACGCTTATAGTTTTAGGGCAGATCATGGTTATAGCCATGTGATGCAGAGCTTGAACAGTATATGACTTAATTTTGAGGATCATTATACTTTAGGGCTCATTTTTACTTAATGTACAGCTTCATGAAAGGGTTGAAAGACTGGGGTGAGGGCATTCCTGCCAGAAGTAAAGTACTACTGTTGAGCATATGCTGGGCCAGACACTGTGCCAAAAACTTTATATGCATTGCTTCATTTAACTTTCACAGCTCTATTTGGTATACACTGTCAATGTGGAGAATTATGCTCTAGAGCAGTGCCCAAAAGAATTGTGTACACAGATGAAAATGCTTTATAAATCTGCATTACTATAATAATCACTGGTTGCATACAGCTGTTGGACACTTGAAAATGGAACTGAGGGGTTGATGAGATGCCTGTGTAGGTAAGGGTGCTTGCTACCAAACTTGATGACTTGAGTTTGATCCCTGGGACCCACATGGTAGAAGGAGAGAACTGACCCCCACAAATTATTGTCTGACCACACAGGTGCCATGGCATGCATGTAACCCCCAGACATACACAAATATAATAAGAAAATGGGACTGAAAAACTGAATTTTTAATTTTATATAATTAGAACTTAAATTTCAATAGTCAAATCTGGCTAGTAGTGTGGCTTATGGGTTAAGTAGCATGCCATGGTTACACAGTGGTAGGTTCAAACCATAGTCTGGTGAAACCCAAGATGAAAGGTCTTCAACCTCATTATTCTGTAGTATTCTAAAAGCCTGGATGAGGCTTCTCTTCTGCCTCTTATATAAGACAGAATATGACTGCAAGACCATACAAGGACCATAAGTTAGTCAAAGATTAAAGACAGGAAGTTGCAACAGTGTGACAGGAAGTAGAAAATGTACATAGTGGGTTATCTGATTGTGGTCTCTGATTTGCAGGTGTTTACCCTCTCCTTCAGTGGTTAGAACTATGCTTTAAATGAGCCCTGAACTATTCTTAGACAATTTGGAAAGCCTCTAAGAGAGTGCCCCATTGATAAGTCCATCAAATATAGTTGTTTACATTTTCAACAAGATAATTGATAAATGAGAATAAGAATGTTATATGTGGGGCTGGAGAGATGGCTCAGTGATTAAGAGCACTGACTGCTCTTGAAGATCCAAGTTCAAATCCCAGCACCCACATGGTGGCTAACAACCGTCCTTATCTCCAGTTCCAGGGTATCCTATACCCGCTTCTGTCCTCTGAGGGCATTGCACGACAGAGGTGTACTTCCATACATGCAGGCATAACACCCATACACATAAAATAAGACAATTTTTTTTAAAAAAAAGCATGTTATATGCTTCAAACATCTGACTTTATTTTTTGTTGTTGCCTTTACAACAGATGTAGATATACATCTCATATATATTGAGGACATAGGCATGAGATTGCCAACACACACAGGCATGTAAAGCCTACCAAGTGGTTTTATGATCATCATGATAATTATATTTTCAACATTTTTTCAAAATACTAAGGTATAGTTGATACATTTTATATTTAATAGGAATATATGAAGAAACAAGCTCAAGGTTTTCCTGGCAAGTTAAAATTTGAACTTAGGTCCTTTGACTTTTAGAGGACTAATGTAATAGATTTCCAACTTCCTTATTTATTTTACTGTCATAGTTGAACCAAATAATTATTTCTAATACATCAAAATAAGTAAAAATAAAAATGCAAACAAATAGACATTGTTGGGTATGTATCAATACGTATTCTTTATTTCTGAGAGCCAAAATAAGTTTTCTTCACATTGAGCTTCTCTTAGTGTATCTGTACAGATGAGAGACCCCTGGAAGGACAGACAGGGGAGTTTTAAGTCAGAGTGGATATGACAGATGACTCTGCACATGCCCTCAGCCAACTCTTGGTCCAACAGGAATCACTTTAAGGCAGGATATAGTCACATACAGGAAGGTGCTCTGATAGTATTACCTCTGTTCTTTACCAAATCCTTACTTGCATTTCATAAGTGAGGAATCAAGCTTAAAGATGGAGTAATATACAAGTCATAGACGGCAAATAGCAGAGCTAGGAATGGAATTCACTCTGATTTTTCTAATACCAGGGCCTGTCCTCTGTCTTGTATGTGGTGCTCCTTCCTAAGTACTAAGATTGTGGTTCCAAGTTGTTCCAGGAAAGGACAAGTAAATGGGGTGGAAGAGGTCACTTAATATGGTATGATTTCTATGGATAGGATGACAGAGATGTCACTCAGGACAGGAGAGCAGTATGTGCAGTCAGAAATCTATATGTTGCTTTAGATGATATTGAAAGCAGTGGCTAGAGAGGAGCAAAGGAAAGGGTAGGGTTTGAGTGCATGCTCCCCATTTTCACTTCTCTATACTCTTTCTGCAGGGAAGTACTAGCCAGTGAAGCCATTCTCAATATTCCTGAAAAGGCTGACTGGAGGCAGTGTCAGATCAGTAAGGAAGAGGAGGAGACCCTAGCTCGCCACTTCCGCAAAGACTTTGAACCCTTTGACTTCACTCTGGATGACTAAGCAAAGAGAAGTAAGGACACTAAGAACTTCACAGGCAATCCTTCCAGCCTGGTTTTTAAAGTGAAACTACATTTCCCATGGGGAGCTTCCCTGCCTCCTTTCCTGTATTCCCATGGAACCTGCTGGTAGCAAGAGGCCTAGGACTGAATATTTTTTGAGAAGTCATTTCGAAGATGAAAATTACATGTTAAAAGAAAAGATACCACTGGGAGTGGTGGTGCATGCCTTTAATCCCAGCACTCAGGAGGCAGAGGCAGGCAGATCTCTGAGTTCAAGGCCAGCCTGATCTACATAGTGAGTTCCAGACCAGCTGAGGCTACAGGGAGACCCTGTCTCAAAAAAAAAAAAAAAGAAAAAGAAAAAGAATGGATATCTACACATATATAAGGACAGCTATGTTTGTCTACATCTTCACAAACTTAAACTGTTGAAGCTGGGTGTGGTGTCTCATGCCTGTAGTCCCAGAATTTGAGGGGTTGAGGCAGGTGGCTTGCCATGAGTTCTAAGCCAGTCTGAGCTATGGCCGACGCCCCCCCGCCCTGCCCAAGAAAACCAAAAATAGCCTCCAAACCCTGTAAACTCAAATAAAACCTGATTGCTTTTATATAGTTGATAAGTGTCTTAAATCATGTTGTCTATGACCATTGAAATAAAACTGTGTGTGTAACAGAGACCAGAGCTTTAGGCCCAGCTATGATCCCAGAATCACACAGGGTAGTTTCTCCCAGAATAGTCCATGGTAGAGAAGACACCTGTGGCCTTTGCTATATTCTCCCAGAGCATCATCCTATTCACACAAGAGTCCATGCAGTCTTTTAGGTATTTAAATCCAGCGTGCTGGGCATTTTTCTTAGGTTCCAAGAGTATAGCCAATGCCCCAACATGGTGCCTGTTGTTCCAGACTATACAGTCTAATTGGGAAAGGGAGTAGGCTGATTCAAGACAAGAAGATGAATTTTGCTTTGAATGAATTATTATAGATGCTTAAGATAGTTAAGTAGGGGCTGAGGAGATGACTTAGCAGTAAGAGTGTGCATTGCTCTTATAGAGGATCTGAGTTCAGTTCCCATTACCCATGTCAGAACTCAAACTACCTGTAACTCCAGCTCCAGGGGAATCTGATGCCTCTAGCCTTCACAGGCACATGTATTCATGTGCACATATATACACATAATTTTTTTTAAAAAGATAGCTGAATTTAATAGATATATGCAGAGTGCTGTTAGATAATTTTAAACCTCATGCAGCTCTGGGCTGGTGATGGACCTTTAGGGATTATGGGGGTATAGACCACAAGTGAAATTGTGGAATGGAGGAAAACAAGATAGGGCAGATACATTCCCAAGGTAAAGATGACCTTGATTTAATAAATGCTTGGAAATAGTGATCCAACAAAGCACGTGGAAGAGCAGTGTGACAGGAGATTCTGGGCCTTTGAAGCCAAATGAGAAATGATTGCTCTTAAAGAGTGGGCACTTACCCAGGCACAGTTTCACTTAATTCTCATAAAATTTCTGTACAGTATTTCATTTTGCATGTGGAAAAAAAAATTTTTAAAAACAGTTTTGGAGACTCATTATTGTGGAGCATGGGATCAATCATTCCAGAATTAAAACCAAAACCAAAACCCCCAAACCTTGAGCTATGCAGTGTTCTAAGAACTGGAATGTTTAAAAAGTGAACTCATTGTATACAGGAAGCAACTTAGTTGGCCCAATCAACTGGGGTTTTCACTAACTTCTGAGAATTATGACTACATCTTACCTGTAGAAACTGGACATCCACTAGCACTACTAACTCTGTTGTACACACAGAAAATGAGGTTTTATACTATTTTATGACAATCCTCTACACTCTACTTAGCTCTAAGGGTTGTGTACTCAGAGGCTCATTTGCTATTACCTCCAAGTCTGATATTTCAATTCCATGGGAACCTTTAAAATTCTGGAAATTAACTTCTTTCATACCACATGTTATCTGTGCCGACAACATTGACCTGCTAGGTATCACAATGCTCAACCTTGGTTGCATTGATATTTGAGAATTTGATTCCGTACTGATTCTTATCATGAGTTATTAGCTTCCCTAGGTTCAGCCCATCCTGATGGCACAGTCCTGTAATCCTGGTGAGGTGGAGGAAAAGCAAGTTCAAGGCCAGCCTGCTCTACAAGAGAATCTGCCTCAAAACAAAAACACCTATGTTCCATAAAGCCTGAAGCGGATTCAGCCCATCCTGATGGCACAGTCCTGTAATCCCAGTCCTGGTGAGGTGGAGGAAAAGCAAGTTCAAGGCCAGCCTGCTCTACAAGAGAATCTGCCTCAAAACAAAAACACCTATGTTCCATAAAACCTGAAGCAGATAAGCCACTCAATCGGAAAAGTGGGTGCCACTTTCCCTATGCAGTTCACCATTCAGAATCATGTCTGGTTACATCAGCAGCAGCCCCCAAGTTTATCTTTGCAGCCTTGCAGAACACCCCAGAAACAATTCCCACAACGAGGAATAACTGGGCTGGGAATCCTAAAATGGCTACTTGATTAGCAAGATCTATAAGGTATGTAGGGAAGCTCACAAATTACAGAATATTTTTCACGCCAGAATGACGTTACATCTGAGTTCTTTACAGGGGGTGGGCATTTAAAACAGGTGTATAGGAAATCATAGTGAACTTTGAAGGTTAATGAATCAACAGGCCAGTTGGTTTAGGATTCCTTCGAATTCTTTCGATTCCGAATGATTATGTGGCCTTTCCCAGTGCAGGGTCAGCCGGCAGTAAGGTTTGAGGACTGATGGCACGGCTCTGAAAAACGATGAAATGTAGAGGGAGTGGGTACAGCGAAGTTTAGCAAAGCATGCGAAAGAGACTGGTTTGCAATGTTATCTGAAGTGGAAGTAGGGTTTGGAAAGAGATCTTATTTTAAAAGAAAAAAAAACCCACACACAGAGATCTTATTTTAAAAGAAACACAACACACGGCTTACCAGGCATTTAAAAAGGTACAGAGCATTGCGCCTGTCCCCAGCCCAGGAAAACACACACACACACACACACACCATACACACACCATACACACAGAGCATTAAGAAAGGTATAGAGCATTGCGCGTTTCCCCAGACACACACACACACACACACACAACCATACACACAGAACACACAGAGCATTAAACTCTTCCCCAGCCCGGTACCTACTGGGTGGGATCCCCGCGCAGCTGGAGAGCGGGGCGGAGCTTCTGCGGGGTGGGGGGAGGGGTCGCCGGAAGTAACGTGAGTCTCGCGAGAAGAAAGACGCGCGAGCCTTGGCGGCCCGGAACCGGCCTTGGACCCGAGGCGACCCTGAGGCCGCTCGCCCTCCCGCCCCATGGAGCGGCCCCCCGGTCTGCGGCCGGGTGCGGCCGGGCCCTGGGAGATGCGGGAGCGGCTCGGCACCGGCGGCTTCGGGAACGTCTGTCTGTACCAGCACCGGGTGAGGCGGGGCGCGCGAGCTGCGGCAGCGGAGCTGTCGGGGCGCCGGGCTGTCACGGAGGGAGAAGGGGTTGCGCGCCCGGGATGCGCGGTGGGCTGGAGGCGAATGCGGGAACCTTGCTGCAGAGTGGGGTAGCCCATCCCGGCCGTGTCTCGGGCGGTGGTGACTCCGCTGTTCGGTAGGGGCGAGGGTGAGGATTGACCAGCTGGTTGGTGTGACGCCGAGAGTGTGGATGCAGAGTGTCAGTGTGCGCGCGAGTGAGCCCGAGCGGGTGAGAAGATGTGGCTGAAGGAGTGCGTGTCCCCGAGTGATCGGTGGAGATGACTAAACGAGGTCCTTCTCCACGCTGAGTCCAGGTTTTGGAAACATTGCCCGACTTTGGAACTGGTGCATTCTAGCCAGGAAACGAACGCTGTGAAGCGAGGTGGTGAAAGTGATCCTTGCTTCCAAGCGAAAGAGGTAGCCTGCAAGTTCAGGGGCTTTGTTCTGTGGAAGACAGCTAGCTAACGTTAGACTTGGGAAGTCCGCTTTGATTTAATTAAAAATTTAACCATCGTAACAGCAAATAGGTTTTTAAAAGATTTTTAACCAGTGATCACTTTGTTTATTTTAATTTATTGTTATTATTATTTGTGGTGCAAGAGATGGAACATAGAGCCTTACACATGCTAGGCAATGGTCTAGCACTAAGTTACGGGTCCTCAGCCCCAGTTAATCATGTTTGAGTCATGTGTCTTTTGCTATAAATATTCAGAGGGGACACGCATCCACTAACCATGTACAGGTTTTTTTTTTTTTTCTTTTTCATGTCATTATTAATTACTTCCTAACTTGAGCAAGATATTGTAGTATTTACATGGCATTTGTATTAAGATTACAAGTAATGAGATGATTAGAGAGGAGAGGCTGTGTGTAGGTTATGTGTAAATTCTGTGCTATTTGATGTAATGAACGTGAGCTTCTTCAGATTTTAGTATGCTCTGGAGGTCCTGGACCAGTCCTCTGCATGCTGAGGGATAACTTTACTATGTTCAGATACATTGTGTACATGCTGTATATAACATTCCTTTGCCTGGAGAGTCATAATCCAAATTAGAAATCCAGTGAAAAACCTCCAAAGAAATAGAGACACCAATATTTTCTAACTTTTTATTTTGAAATATATATCATATATTGTGTTAAGTATATTTATGTTGTTGTACTACAGTCACTGCTGTTCATTTCCAGAATGTTCTGGGGTAGTGTGTGTATGTGTATCTCACTGTGTTACCCAGACTGGCCTTGAACTCATGATGTTCCTCTCAGCCTTCCAAATAGGCAAAGTTACCACACCCAGCTTGTTCTGATTTTTAAAAACAGATCTTTTGTTGTTAGACATCTATCAACGTTCAAGAAAATACTCTCACTGTGTGAAAAGATTGAGTTTTACAGAGTAGGTGAAATATAAATCAAGGAGTTTTGAAGGATATCTTGGGGTGGAATCTTAATGAAATAGATAACTTCCTGTCTCATATCAGAATTTAAGGGCTTAATGTTAAACGTTGAAAGGAGTGGGCTGGAGAGATGGCTCAGCGGTTAAGAGCACTGATTGTTCTTCCAGAGGACCCAAGTTCTAGTCCCAGCACCCACATGGGCGTTCACAACTGTCTGTAACTCCAGTTCCAGGGGATCCGACACCCTCTTCTGACATCTGCAGGCATTGCGTGCCATGGGTACACTTAGCAACATGCAGGCAATACACTTATACACATAAAAATTTTTAAATAAATAAAATTTTTTAAAACGTTGAAAAGAGTGAGTATTGTGATTAGGCTGGCCTGAATTCTGTATTATTTTCTTTTTTCTCTATACATTTTAAACTGTCTTGCTTTAGCCTCTTTCCTCTTCTGATCCCTACTTGAGATTATCCCATCTGAGCTGTTTTGCCCCCACCTTTTTTCCCTTTCAGCTGTTGGGTACTGCTCTCCCTGTTCACATGCAGCTCTTACCACACCTCTCTGTCAGAGATGACACATTTTGGAAGCTCTTCGGAGCTTTTCTCATTTGCAAACATAGTATATAGCCTGTTTGGTTCTGACTTCATTATTAGTGTTGTCTAAATATGATGAAGTCTAGCCATTTCCTGTAATATGCATAGGATAGTTTTAATTTCAGTCAGAATTGGCAAAGTTACAAGTCATAAGCAATAAGTTTTGGGTTATTTTATAGATACACAAACAGAAGTACGATCCTTTGGAGTTTCCCCGTGTCATTTGAAATCTAAAGAGTAAGATAGAATTTTGGAGGGCTTTTTTCTTTTTTTGCATTAGACTTAGTCATATCAAAACTATTCCTTGCTGAGGAAAGAGGGAACCCTGAGTTTTCCTCCTCATTCTGACTATGCTAGAGTTTGGGGTCCTTGTTTGTCGTGTTGACTAAGCTTGGAGAAGGGGCTTGTTGGGGAGATGGGATCTAATGATGGCTCGAGAGAGCTGTGGATAACATTTAATTAGTAAATCTAAAAAGACTTTCCCTGGGTTCACATTTCTTGATTGTAAAGTAAATCTGCACAAGAGCCTAATTTATTTATATTTATTAATTTTCTATTTTGACAGGAGCTTGATCTCAAAATAGCAATTAAATCTTGTCGCCTAGAGCTAAGTACCAAAAATAGAGAACGATGGTGCCATGAAATCCAGATCATGAAGAAGTAAGTGTTCTTGATAACTTAGATGTCTTTAGTCCTACAGCCAACTGTTAATCATACGGAAAGAGGCCAGGGATCCACTCTTGTCAAGATCTTTTGGATACACAATTTTGTCATTAGTGTATGTGTTGCACATCAGATAATAACATCACATTTTGGTTAAGAAAGTGACTGGGCATGGTGGCACCGCCTTTAATCCCAGCACTCTGGATGCAGAGGCAGGCAGATCTCTGTGAGTTTGAGGCCAGCCTGGTATCCATAGCGAATCCAGGCTAGCTGTGCCTACAGGGAGACCCTGACTCAAAAAGACCAAACAACAAAAAAAGAAAGTTTAGCTTAAAAATTAGCTAGGTGTATCTGAATCTTTCTTCTGGATATTGGACAATTTTATGACTAGTATGTAAGTTCTTCTCATTTCTCTTGTACTTACTTTCATTAAGTGTGTGTTTGTTGCTTTGTAAACAATTACCCCAAAATTTAGTAGCTTAAAACTGTAAATATTTAGTGTCTGTAGTTTCTGTGGCTTAGGAATTTGGGACTGAGTTAACTCTGTGGTTCTAGCTCAAGGCCTTTTTGGAGACATCTTAAAATGTTGACTAGAGCTCATTTATGTGTAGGCCTAACTAAGGCTAGAGTATTCACTTCTAGGCTTACTAAAGGAGTCTCTCCATAAGGAAGTGCAAATGGCTTAAGGGCATGGCAGCTCACTTCCCCAGAACAGTGATTTGTATCAGAGCAAAAAAGCTGATACATCTCCTAAGCGATTTCCTTAGAAGTCAAATTTCATTCTTTCCACCGAATTGTGTTAGAAATGAGTCACTAAGTCTAACATATGTACTTAAAGAGAATAGAATTAAACCTTTGAAGAGACAAATGGATAACATCAGCAGGTAGTGTCTTCCAGGAGTAGTGTGCTTTAGCTCATCCTGTAGTTGGTATCAAAACTATGTATTCAGGTGTTGCTCTTTCTGTAGATGAGAAAATGGAAGCTCACATGGTCAGCTGGTACTGGATTTGAGATGAGCATTTTCTGACTTTAGCTTTGTGCTCAACTCATTTTTTGGTTCTTAAACTTGGCTAAATGGTAGAATCACCAGGAAAACTTAATAATATAAATTCTCAGACCCCACAAATAGAATTTCCTTCTCTTTAGGTCCTAGGATATGAGGATCTATATTAGTTTGGGGATCTATCACATCACGATGATAATCATAAGAATTAAAAAAAAAAAATGTTAAGGCCCAGTGTGGTGGCATCTCAGCATTTGGGAGGCAGAGGCAGGCAAATCTCTGTGAATTTGAGACCAGCTTTATCTACATAGCAAGTTCTAGGCCAGCCAAGATTACATAGTGAGTCCGTCTCAAAAAAAAAAAAGAAAAGAGCTGATAGAAGACTATATAATGTGATTCAGTATTTATTGAAAAAAATTTGTTTGTATTCAGATTTTAAACTGGAAGGAATTATGCTCAGATTTTATTAGTATTCACCTTGGGTAGATACTGTGATTATGGAAGAGGCAGGAGGCATGAGATAGGCTTTAGAGCCAGATTATCAGATTTAAATCTTTATTGACTACCTATTTTCTCCTGTTACTTAACCAATTTGTGCTTTAGTTTTCTTCTGGATGATACTGTTAATAATGTACTTAAGATTACTGTGACAAAAAAATAATATATATATATCCCAGTCTTCCTTCCTTAACTCACTATCTAACCCCCATTAAACTATTTCAAACCCAGTCCCTTTTGGAAAACGTGTTTTTATTATAATGTTTTCTCCTTATTAGGCTGAACCATGACAATGTCGTAAAGGCCTGTGATGTTCCAGAGGAACTGAACTTTTTGATTAATGATGTGCCTCTTCTAGCAATGGAATACTGTTCTGGAGGAGATCTGCGGAAGGTAGACTGGATGTTTTGAGATGAAGAGATAGTAAATCACAAAGTTTAGCAGTGTTTGCACCATCTATGATATGATAATCTAGAATAAGAATTAGAGAATTATAACCCTCCACCTGTTTTATAAGTACACATTTATTGGATCCTGGCTATGTTTATGGCTGCTTTGGTACAACTTTAGAATTGAGTAGTTGTAATGTGATCACATGGCTTCCAGAGCTTGAAGTATTTAATATCTGCTGCTTTTCAGAAAATATTTGCTAACCTTTGGTTTAGAACGTTTTTATTGTTGTTTTAAAGGTGGTATTGCAGTTGTAGTTTAAGTCAAAATATCAACATTTGTGTATGTGCATATAGCACACATATATATGAGATTTGTCAGCCTTTTTCATTTTCAAATACTTCTGTACCTCATCTTTGCTTTTTATGAGCTTGCTTCTTATGAGCCTTCTCATGATATTTCTACAACCTCAGTATGAATTTGATGATTATTTTTCCTTTATATCCCTGGTGTTTACTGTTTGTGAAACAAAGTCTTCTTTGTACTACATACTGGCCTTAAACTCAGGATCCTCCTACCTCAGCCTCTCAGGTGCTGGCATTCCAGGCGTGTACCACCATGCCTGGATCCTTCTTACGGCTTCTTCATTGTGACTTATTTTCTCATTTGAATATTCTCTGACTGTATAGTGATTAACATGTGTTGCTATTGCTGCTCAGCAATTTACAGTATACATTTTTAGACTTCTTTTTTCTTTTTTCTTTAGTTACTCAACAAGCCAGAAAATTGTTGTGGACTTAAAGAAAGCCAGATACTTTCTTTACTGAGTGATATAGGTATGTAACCAGTATTAAAATACCACTGCTCTTTAATGCACCTTTGGTCCACAAAAGCAGATTCTGAATACTTCTTGGAAATTAAGGAGAACTGCTTATGTTCTGTACAAAGCATATGGATTTTTAATGTCTATAAGAAATTTTAAAAATTCATTACTAATGTTAAATTAAAACTAGGATGTTCTGGTGTTTGTTTTTATTTTGGTTTTTGGGTAAGGGTCCTTTGACTAATAGATGTTACAACTGACAACAAAATTGGTATGAAATAACATTCATTCCCTCTCACTCTCACCCGACACTGACATAGTTTTGCTTACAGTGGGATTACATCTTTTTGGAGGAGAGGTCCTCATGCTAACTCTTAAGGTGACATTCTCTGTTTAATCAGATTTACTACTGAAAAATCCTTAAATTTTGCTGCCACCTAGGCCTTTAAAGAAAGCTTAAAAGAATTGGTTTTCCTATATGTTTTGGTGTTGCTTCTTTTCCTAGGTCATGGGCATCAAAGTCTAATTAAGAAGGTGATTTAGGTGGGAGGAAAAGGCCACTGGGTTACAGTTATTCTCTCAAAAATTGTTATTTGTTTTTAATGTTAATTTTTAATGTCAATTCCAATAAGTTAAATGAGCACATACTATAATATTTAATGTTACTGATTTTTTGTGAATTCCAATAAGTTAAATGAGCACAGACTATAATTTTTCAGTATTTAATGTTACTGAATTTTTGGTAAAGAAAATCTGAACTACTGTAATGTTGGTTATGCAGCTGTGGCGTGTATGTAGTGTATGTGGTGCATGCATGTATGTTGGTGCACATGCATAGACATATGCATGTAGAAGTCAGAGCAGGATGCCAGGTGTCCTTTTCTGTTCTCAACTTCATTGCCTTGGGACAGGGTCTCTGACTGAACGGGAAGCTCGCCATTTCAACTCAGCTGGTTAGCCAGCAAGCTTTGTGATCCACCTGTCTTTCCCCCAACCTCAGAAGTTATAGGCACACAGAGCTATTTAAGACAGATTTTTTAAAACATAGTTTTTTCTGTGATTTCACAATACATTTTAAATTTTATTTAGGATCTGGGATTCGATATTTGCATGAAAACAAAATTATACATCGAGATCTAAAACCTGAAAATATAGTTCTTCAAGATATTGGTGGAAAGGTAGGTGAAGCTTAAAGGATGGTCTGTGTCTATTGTTATGGTCTCCTTGATATAGTTAGTCTTTGAGTTGTAGTGTCCACGCTGTATACCCATAGTACTTTGTAATTTTTCTATTTCAGTTCTCACCACACTGAACTTGAGTTTTGTGGTTAGATTTTTTTGTCTTATCTACCAAGCAGTGGCTCCCTTAGAGAAGGAACTACAGGTGTTGTGTTCATTTCCAGTTTTCTAGTGCCATATCTAGCAGAGATAGTAGGAAATGAGTAAATAATTTGCTAACCCCAGTATTCTGTTCTTTTGAAGCACATCCAAAAATGTACATATCGTGTCTGCTTCACTTGAAGAAGAAAAGTATGTTTTCTTAAAACTCACCCTTCCCTCAAATTTTAAGTTTTATATTTAGTTAAAACTTAAAGCCTTGGTTTCTCAGTTTCCTAAATGAGTCAAATTGAAAAGTTTAAGCAATTGTGCATCATAT
This sequence comes from Nannospalax galili, assembly GCF_000622305.1. Taxonomy (NCBI): domain Eukaryota; kingdom Metazoa; phylum Chordata; class Mammalia; order Rodentia; family Spalacidae; genus Nannospalax; species Nannospalax galili. Next base: position 136,226 of record NW_008348586.1, on the reverse strand, counting down.
ATTTTTATTTTCATCAGAGTAGGTGTATAGTTTCTTCTAACATAGAAGAATGCATTCCAATACTGACTTAAGGCCATGACTCTGAACCTTTTTAAAATTTTATTTTAAGGGAGGGTCTCCCTGTAGCCCCAGCTGGCCTGGAACTTACTATGTAGACCAGTCAGGCTGATGTCACAGAGATACACCTGCCTTTGCCTCCTAAGTGCTGGGATTAAAAGCATATGTCACCACACCTGGCTGGACTTTTAATTGTGTTATTTATTGGCTCATTAGTGAAGGTGGTGTTGTTGGTCATTTAAAGGTGATGGAACTTTTATAATTCTTCTCATAGGAACCTTTTATGTATGATTAAGACCATTTCTTGAATCTTAATAGATGCTGGCTCATATTTAACCCTTCCTATGGTTAATATGCTTTTTAAGAAAAATATAACTTTATGAATTTGATTGTTTTGTGTATATATGCTACATGCATGCTGGTGCTCATGGAGGACAAAAGAGAATGTCAGGTCCCCCAGAATAAGAGTTACAGGGAGTTGCTAGCTACCATGTGAGTACTGGAGACCAAACCCTAGTCCTCTGGCAAGAGCAACAAATGCTTTTAACTGCTGAGCCATCTCTCCAGCCCCAGTATGATGCTTCTTAAATTTGTAAATCACCATTTCCTTTGACTTCCAGTTTAATGATTCAGACTTACTCTGAATATACTTAAAATTAATAGGCAGTCTATATTTTAATGTGTCAGGCACTGTGTTATTTATTTTCAGTATTTTACTCAGTTGTAATGAATAATTCTATGAAGGAGGTATTGTTAATAATCTAATTGTGTACAGGAAACTTGTATCAAGAGATTAAATAACTTGATCAAGATTACATGGCTAGCCAGGCTTGGTGGCTTACATCTATAATCTCAGCTCTCATGAGGCTGAGGCAGGAAGATTGCTATAAGTTTGAGGCCAGCCTGGGTTACAATGTGAGACCTTGTCTCAAAAATACCTCCCCTCCCCCACAAATTGCATGTTTCATTAAGTAAGGATTAGACTGTCAGACTTGATACACTTTTGGGTCACTCCAGAGCCCAAGTTCTTTACTGCCCTTTCTAGTTTTACAAGAACATTATTACCTTTTCTTTTCTGTAAAAATTACATTTTAAATTTTATTTTGCGTGTGTGGGGGAGGTTAGAAGACAACTTGCAGAATTTGCAGTTGGTTTTCTCTACCGTGTGGATCCTAGGGATTGAACTCAGGTTATCAGGCTTGGTGGCAAGTGCCTTTATCAACCAAGCCATCTTGACAGCCCACTTCTTTTCCTTTTTTTCTTTTGATTTTTTTTTGCTGTGCTTGGGATTGAACCCAGGACCTTATATATGACATGGGACCAGTCTGTCACTAAGCTACAGCATACCACCTTTCTTTTGCAGATATTTCAGCTGCTTAATACATACTCTCTTACTATTTCTAGGTAATGCATAAAATAATTGATTTGGGTTATGCCAAAGATGTTGATCAAGGAAGTCTCTGTACATCTTTTGTGGGAACACTTCAGTATCTGGTGAGACATGATTATTTCTTTAAATTTACATATACAAGATTCTCATGGTTATTTCCGAAGGTAAAGATACAGTAATTTAAAACTGTAGTAGCTCTTTTCTTATAAGCACTTAAAGCATTTTCTTTTTTAGGCCCCAGAGCTCTTTGAAAATAAGCCTTACACAGCCACTGTTGATTACTGGAGCTTTGGGACTATGGTGTTTGAATGTATTGCTGGATATAGGCCTTTTTTACATCATCTGCAGCCATTTACCTGGTAAGACATGGGCGTGAACTTTGGTGTGTTTAGTGGTAATGAAAATTTTTTCTCTAGTCTGCTTTTTTTTCTCCTTTTCTTTCTTTATTGGTAAAGTTGCCTTTTAACACCAAATTGAATGAAATTAAGTGGTAAAAATCTTAGTCTTGAAAGTATTTGTGAGAATCCGGTATTCAACTACGGTATCTTTTTATAGGCATGAGAAGATTAAGAAGAAGGATCCAAAATGTATATTTGCATGTGAGGAGATGACAGGAGAAGTTCGGTTTAGTAGCCATTTACCTCAACCAAATAGCCTTTGTAGGTGAGTATTTTAGGTGAGGGAATTTGCCTCAGTTTCTCTGGGATTGTAAAAGAACAGTAGAGCAATTGGCTGTTTCAAATAGCATTGTTATCGATAGACCTTGTGTGAGGGTGGAAGCCTTCCGCATCTGTTGCTCTCTTGAAGTTTATTGAACATTTGAAAGGTAGGTTAGGGCTTGTGGTGTAGCTCAAGAGTGCAGTACTTATTTAGCATGCTTCAAGTCTTGACTTTGTTTACCTGCACTGCCTGGGTGGGTGGTGGGGAGTGGCTTTTGTGATTGAAGAACTGAATTTTAAATAAATAGTAAATAGAAATAGTACTGTGGGCCGGGTGTGCTGGCAGGTGTAGTGGCACATGCCTTTGATCCCAGCAGAGACAGACGGATCTCTCTAAGTTCAAGGCCAGCCTGGTCTATATAGTGAGTTCAGGCTAGCTGGGCCGACAGGGAGACCCTGTAAAGAAAAAGAAGAAAAAAAGGAAAGAAAAGGGGAAAAAAAGAAATAGCACTGTGATTATTGTTATCCTGTTGGATAGCACACGTGGTGTGGAACAGAACTGCTGCCATTCAACTGACTGCCTTAGATGCCAAGAAGACCCAAGGAATAAAGAAGTAAATGGGTTCCTTGCAAATTGGCATTTGAGTCATCTTTTGTAGTTGCCAGTCACAAACTGACTTACGCGTTTTAGGGCTAGTATTTTATGGAAGAAAATTTGTCCTCTGCCATTTCATGGATTATTTGAAAGTAAAATATAAAGTGGCACAGATTAGTCTTGGGCAAGGAAATGGACAACCTATAAAATTGCCTTTTGATAATACTGAAGCAAAATTGGAACATAATGATAATCACCTAGCTTTTGTCATTTTCCAGTTTAATAGTAGAGCCCATGGAAAACTGGCTACAGTTGATGCTGAATTGGGACCCACAGCAGAGAGGGGGACCTCTTGATCTTACTTTGAAGCAGCCAAGATGTTTTGTATTAATGGATTACATTCTGAATTTAAAGGTTAGTTTTAATAGGGTTAACAAGTTTAAAATGAGCATAACCGTATTTAGTAATCTTTTCCTGGTATTCATTTAAAAAAGAATGTTATATTCTTAGAGTGAATGCTTTATTTCTTTAGCAAGGTTTCTCAGGTGGTCTTTCAGTTTTGCCCTATATACTTTCTCTTCGGTAGTCAGTGTAACATGAACTGCCCCTTGTTGTCTGAGACTGCTTTTTATTCTTCTTAGAAACCAACACATTTCCTTTTAGCTTGACAAGTTATATTTAAACTGATCTGCTTGGCCTTTGGGGACTTCCTAATGTAGGACCACTCCAGACAAGTCCATACCTTGTAACAAGTCCATGATTTGTACCTGCTTCGCCTCAGTCAGCACCAGCTTGTCACTCCTCATGCCATCAGATACCATATCTATATTTGTGTTTTGACAGATGTTATACTTCTGCCCAGAATAATCTCCACATGTGAATCTCTTCACCTACATTGATTGACATATCTTAAACTTACCTTTCTTTAAATGGTCTCTACCACACAATTTGTCACTTAATATCCTCTATATTCCCTAAGTATTTCTTATCGTTTATTTATGATTCTTCTTAAAGTCTCCTTCAATGCTAGGTTTGTTTATGACTTTTTTTAAACAGTTGCCTACCCTGGGTTTGGTGCCAAGCAGGGCATGTATCAGGTTCTCAGCATGTATTCACTGACTTGAATGAAAGGTGTAGATCTCAACTCCCATCTGCAGTTTTCTGTTTATTGATTGCCTGTAGCACAGCTAATTAAACTTTTTCCACCTGCAATTCCTTCTAGTCTAAGAAATTTCTGCGTGGCCAGGGTATATAAAATGCAACAATTGTTCATATCATAGAGGTTATTTTAAAACAATTCTTTGATATAATATATATATATATAATTTTGCTACTTTATTAAAGATGAAAGGAAATTTGCATACTAGTGAAATGGATGTGCTTGTTTATTTTTACATAAAAAATTAAGTCTTGACTGAATATTATTGGATACTACAGGACAAAGCATCTTCAACTATTTTCAGAGTTGATTGATACTTTGATTTTATGGTTGTCAATGCTAAGAATTCTGTTTTGCATAAAAACTTAGTGGAAAATGGCAGATGTGTGTTTAGGACCATTTCAAAAATTGTTAGAAATTCCATCTAAATCCTAAGCCAAAATCCATCTAAGGATTTTTAAATGAAATTCAAACAGCACTTTCAAAAATAAATATTCAAAGTATATATAATCCAGAGATAGACTAATTTGATACTGACATGCTGAGGAATGATAGAAAGATATTAGAAGTGTTTGTTTTTGTAGATAAACCATTATGTTTCTATACGAGCAGAAATTATATGTGCAGTACAAAACATTGCAATCTATAACATGCACTGATCTCTAATCTGAGCTGAGGTATTTGAGGAAGCATTCATTGGCTTTGTGTGGCATGACAGCATGCTCAGTGCAGTGTGCATGTTAAGTGTTCAGAAGCAAGGCCGAAGTAAAGTTGCATGGGTGAGCTGCCAGGAGTGCTTTCTGTTGATGGATTGACTTTGAACTAATTTTTGGTTGTGCATTAAGAAACTTTTTAACTTCTGACTTTTTTCTAGTTCCCTGTCTAGAACTTGTAATCCTAATTACTCTTGCCTTTACTTCTCCTTCACATCTCCTATGTTAGAGTAGCCAAAAGCCCCATAAAAAAATAAATAAAGAAGAAAGAATACCTGAAGTTATCAAAAAAAGTGATGGGGAGATATGGGAGGAGTTGGAGAGGAGGGAGTGGGCATGGATTTGATCAAAACACCTATGCATATATGAAATTCTCAATAAACTATTTTTTTTTTTAAAGAAAAAAAAAACTTTTTAACATTGCCAAAGTTTTTGTGAGCCTGAAATTCAGTTACATGATCCTGTATGGGCTCATGACCCACATATTAAGCCAGGACCTACAGTATAGGCTTTTAAAAATTGAATGAAGGTGGTTGGAGAGATGGCTCAGCAGTTGCAGGAGACCTGGGTTTAATTCCCAGCATCCATATGGCAGCTAACAACCATCTGTAACTCCAGTTCCAGGGGATCCAACACCCTCTTCTGACCTCTGAGGGTATTGCATGACATAGGTGCACTTACATGTAGGCAATACACATACACATAAAAATAATAAAATATTTTTTTTAATTTGAATGAGGAACTCATAATCATGTAAAACTGAATCTAATCTTGGCATGCTTTATTAAATGGGTGCTTGAGAGCTGGGCATGGTGGCTTCAATCTTTAATCCCAGCATTCTGGAGGCAGAGGCAGGCAGAACTCTGTGAGTTTGAGGCTAGCCTGGTCTCCGTAGTGAGTTCCAGGCCAACTGTGGCGAGACCCTGTCTCAAAAAGATGAAAAGAAAAAAATAGTACTCTAGAAAAATTCCCAAACATTTTATAACCTGAAACTGATCTCTTTGTAAATTCCAAGTATAACAAGGCTGTTGGTATTTCTCTCAGCATACCTTAAGGAACTTGTATTTTAACAGAAGTAATAAAAGGAATAATGTTGGCCTTGAATTAATGCTTTAATTTTGTAGTAAAAATTTCCAGCAGATACCATTTTATCATTTGCATGTACTAGTTAATGTGAAGAGCCAGGGAATATAAGTATTAATTTTGTATGGCTTATCTAAGGACGGTGGAAAGAAGAGGACTGTTGCGATCAAAAGGACTTCCGTCTCTCTTGTCTTTGTTCTCCTGAGTAGGACCTCACTTGACTCAGCCTCACACACACTGGCTATGTGGAGCTTACTTGCACTGGGGCTTTATGTAAGATGGTTTTCTTAGCCATCTTTGAGCCATTAAGCAGATCATCACTCCAGGATTTGCTTGCCTTGTGGGAATAATAATGCTTTTTCTTGTTGAAAGAGAAGCCCATCTCTTCAGATAGTTATTTCTGGAGGCAAAATGACAGTTAAGAAGTCAGATCCAAGCTCTATTGGTTATCAGCTATGTGGCCTCTAACAAACTACCTTTTTTTTTGGTCTTTTTGAGACAGGGTCTCCCTGTAGCCCCAGCTGTCCTGAACTCACTATGTAGTCCAGGCTGGCCTTGAACTCACAAAGATTTGCCTGCCTCTGCCTCCCAAGTGCTGGGACTAAAGGCGTGCACCACACCATACCCAGCTCAAACTACCTTTAGGAAGCCTAATTTTTCCCTCCTCTAAAAGAGAGATTAGAAGATCTAATTAATGGGGATATTATGTGAAAGCTCTTACTCTGTGGTTAGCATTTATCAGACACTTCATAATTAAGAATATTCCTTCTTGGTCTATGATAATGTTTTTTGAAATAAGTATTTTTTGATTGGAATTTCTATTCATTTTTGTGCATCCCTAGAACTTAAAATTTTTTTTATTATTTTTATTTTATATGTGTATAAGTGTATTGCCTGCATGTACGAAAGTGTATCCTGCATGTATGTCATGCAATGCCCACAAAGGTCAGAAGAGTGTGTCAGATTCCCCTGGAACTGGAGTTACAGATCGGTGTTAACAGCCATGTGGGTACTGGGACTCAAACCCAAGTGTTCGACAAGAGCAGCCAGTGCTCTTAATTGTTGAGCCATCTCTCCAGCCCCATAGAACTTTAAATTTTATTTGTTGAAACTATTATCTATTGTTTAGAAAAGTAGACTCCACTTTTCAATTTGTAAAATGTCATCTTAACAATTATAGAAGATTTCACTTTTGAGAAGAAGTGAACCTTGTTTCATATATAATTCTCCTTGTTCAGATTCCCCTTTTAATATTTTCTACTGAATTGCTCATGTACCAAATAACCAATACACTTATCTTTTTTCTTATTTAGGTAGTGCACATCCTGAATATGACTTCTGCAAAAATAATTTCTTTTCTGTTACCGTGTGATGAAAGTCTTCATTCACTACAGTCTCGTATTGAGCGTGAAACTGGAATAAATACTGGTTCTCAAGAACTTCTGTCAGAGACAGGAATTTCTCTGGATCCTCGGAAACCAGCCTCTCAATGTGTTCTAGATGGAGTTGTAAGGGATCATTTTGTGCTTTGTTTTGTTTTGGCTTTGTTTTTGCTATACAGACTAGGCTGACCTCTTTCTAACTCACACTCTTTCTGCTTCAGGAGAACTGGAATCACAGACCTGACCTGCCATGCACAGGCCTTTTTTGTTTGCAATTGACATAATATTTGTACTTATTTATGGAGTACAGTATAGTAGTTCAATACATGTATACACTGTGTAATGGTCAAACCAAAAAGATAAGCACTTTCATGTCCTTGAATATCACCGTCTCTATGTTGGAAACATTCATACTCTTTTCCTTTAGTTATCTTTAAATATATAATTATTATGTAAACTATAGTTACCCTACTGTTTTGCTGCAGAAAGTGTGGATAAAAACTTTGTTAAAGGTGTGCACCACTATGGCTGGCCAGATTCACTGCATGAACATGCTCATATACAAGCACAAACAAATGCACAAATATGGAATAATAAAAGAAACCAAAAAAAGAGAAATAAAACAAGATAGATTGTTTTCAGGGTTTTTGTTGTTGCTTGGTTTGGGGTGGGTTTCTTTGTTTTTGGCACAGGGTCCCCCTGTAGCCCCACCTGGCCTGGAACTCATTATGTAGACTAGGCTGGCCTGGAACTCATAGAGATCCACCTGCCTCTGCCTCCCAAGTGCTGGGATTAAAGGCATGTGCCACCATGCTGGCTTTTGCGACAGGGTCTTGCTAAGTAGTCTAGCCTTGTCTCCTTAGGCCACGCACAGTGCCGAGATTACAGCCATGTGTCACCATGCCAGCTGGTATTTTTCTTTTTGACTACTAAATAGTATTTCTATTCTGTGGATATGTGCTTTTTTTGGTAATTGTTCTTTTATTTTTTAAAAACTTGTCTTAATTTTTTTCATTTTAATTAACTTTAAGTTAGCATACAAAATGATGGATTACCTTGTGGCATTTTTATACGTATATGTTCATTATATTTTTTTCTTGTTCCTCCCCCTTCCGCTTTACCCCTCTCTCGCTGGTGTTCTTCTTCTCCCCCATCTTCCCTCCTGCTTTTCTTTCACATGAATTCCATTATCCTCTCCTTCTATGTTCCCTGTATTTGTTCTTTCAGGTCTGGTGTTGTTTTTTTTTAAATTGACTCCATATATCTTTTTTTCCCCTTAACTAACCCTTAGGCTCTAAGTCTATAAAAGGCATGAAATCTGGGGCTTAAGTATTTACAAAATCTAGGATTATCAAGAATCTTAGAACCTTGTTTGTTTCTTTTTCAGAGAGGCTGTGATAGCTACATGGTTTATTTATTTGATAAAAGTAAGACTGTATATGAAGGGCCCTTTGAATCCAGAAGTTTATCTGATTGTGTAAATTACATTGGTAAGTATAGTCCATTTAGTAGCTGAACTTTAATTCTGAGATTATGTGATTAATAGAAATGATCTTTTGGTGTTTTGTTCTGTGTCTCTCATACTTGAGGTTTCTATATGTGCTGAAAAATGGGTTTAATGTAGTTTGGAAGGTGAAAAGGATTTTAAATCACCCCTAGATCCGTCTCTTAGGACAGTGCTTCCCTTCCTGAGGATAGGACTCTTACAGATAGAATGAAACTCCACTATTAATTAAACCTTTTTAAGGTTTAATTGTTCCTTCATTGTGCATGTTCAAATATTTACACACACACACACACAGGCTTTGTCATTCATTTTTATTTTCCTTTATATCTAGAGCCTGGCTATTGTAAATAAATTCTAACATCTATGGGACTATTATTTGGAAAGAAAATCACAAAAATGGAATGTAAAGTCTTTGAAAGTAACCTTCCCTTATCATCTTGCCTATAGTACAAGATAGCAAGATACAGCTTCCTATTATACAGCTGCGTAAAGTGTGGGCTGAAGCAGTACACTATGTGTCCGGGCTAAAAGAAGACTATAGCAGGCTCTTTCAGGGACAGAGAGCCGCAATGTAAGTAGGTTCTGTTTTTTTTTAACAGAATGTCACGTGTATCATATACTCAAGAATTCATCTTGACAGTTTCCACTAAGCAGTATTGTGTGCAATGCAAAAATATTGAACCAATGTGAAATGCAATATTCTTCTTTTTTTGAGACAGAGTCTCACATGTGTCCCTGGCTAGCCTGGAAGTTGCAGTGTAGACCAGGCAGACTTGAAATCACAGAGATCCACCCTACTTGCCTCTGAGTGCTGGGATTAAAGACGTGCCTCCATGCCTGACACAATTTGTGTGTGTGTGTGCGTGTGTGTGTGCATGCGCATACTTTGCACATGCATGTGCACATGTGGAGGACAGAGGTCAATGTTAGGTGTCTTTCTTCTATTGTTCCTCACATAATTTTTGAGACAAGGTCTCTTACTAAACTTGAAGCTTTCTATTTACCTATACTGACTGGCCAGAAAGCCAACAGGATCTGTCTGTTTCCCCCTCCTCCATGAACTGCCATATTCGTGAGGGCTGAGGATCTGAACTCAATCCTCAGGCTTGCACAAGGCAAGCACTGTACCCACTGAACCAGCCCCATTGAAATGTAATGTTCTGATCAAACTTGTAGCTTTCTTATCAATGGTCTGAAAACATTTAATTTCAATGGCTTGGAAAGAGTAGTTCCTGAATGTTCTTTGTATAAGAACATTGTTTATCACAGAACTTCACAGACAGGAAGTCTTTAGAGACTAGGTTCCACAGGTCACCTGTTTCTCATAAATTGATTATAGAAATAAAGTTTTTGGAGTTTTGGTAATTTATGTTTGCAAATGGATATTTTTTGCGAATGTTGATAATTTTGTTTTGCATTGGCTTAGGTTAAGTCTTCTTAGATATAATGCTAACTTGACAAAAATGAAGAACACGTTGATTTCAGCATCACAGCAACTCAAAGCTAAATTGGAATTTTTTCACAAAAGCATTCAACTTGACTTGGAGAGATATAGTGAGCAGATGACATATGGGATATGTAAGTATCTGGCTGTGATGTATTCATAAGGAATGTCTAGTCTTTCGAAACCTTATCTGCTCTTCTGTGTTGACAACTCATAGCCACTGGTCATTTAAATTCACATTAAATAACAGACAGAATAACTTAGGTCACCAAACCATTTTTGTTTTGAGGGTTAGCTTTTTTAATCTTGTCGTTGAACAACTTATTTTTGTAATTGGAATAAAAATCACTTAGCTCTAGAAAAGCCGAATAATAGAGAAATGACTTAAGAATCTGAATTTCACCAGGCATGGTGGCTCACACTTTTAGTCCCAGCACTCAGGAGACAGAGGCAGGCAGATCTCTGGGAGCTTGAGGCCAGCCTGGTCTACATATTAAGTTCCAGGCCGGCTATAGGGAGACCTTATCTCAAAAAGACAAAAAAAAAGAAAAAAAAGTATTTGAATTTTAAGTCTCATTTTAAAAATAGATACAGATCTGTACTGAGATGACTTCTTAGCCAGTACTGTGGACTGAGATGCCCCCCCATCCCCAATTTATATGTTGACATCCTGACTGACGGTGATGGTACTGGGAAGGAGGACCTCTGGGAGTTGGCTAGGCCATGGTGGAACCTCATGAATGAGCTAATGCCTCACAGCCTGAAGCCTGCAGGAGAGCCTGTGAGGACACAGCAGGCAGCCACCTATGAACCAGAAAGCAGGGCCTCACCAGACCTTCATGGTGTCTTGATCTTGAATTTCTCTGATTTCCAAACTGAGAAATTTCTGTTGTTTATTTAACAGCTAGAATTTTGTTTTGTTTGCCTTTGTTTTAATGTAGTAGCTCAAATGAACTAACACTGCCAGGGGAGTCTTAAATTATTTGTCTTCTGTAAACACCACAGATAACACCAAGGTTGCTCCTTTTAATCTACCTGCTGTGGAGTTCTGCTACAAATCTTTAGGGAGTGAATTCTGTTTTGTACATGTACCTTATGAAAGTGTGTGTATCTCAGCATAAATTATCAGACGTGTCCAGCTAGGTAAATAAATGTACTCTCCAGTGTTTTCTGTGGTTGATGCTTTATTTGTATCTGCATATTTATCTGTTGAATGACAAAATACTATAATTCCATTAAAATATCTTTGACTTGTCAAAGGCATACTATTCAATTATTTAGGCATAGTGAGATCTAGATGTGTTGATATTAAATTAAGATCAGTTGAATATTTGGCAGTGAAATTTTTAAGGTATGGAAAAATGTGTGTATAGATCATCTTACCCTAAGAGAACAGGGAATATAACCTGCAACAAGCATAATAGTGCGATCACTTGGAGTTAAAGGAAAGAGGCTTGTCGTTTGTTTGCTTGCTTGCTTTGCTTATTTTGAGACAGGCTCTCTCTGTAGCCCCAGCCTGTAACTCACTATGTAGACCAGTCTGGCCTTGATCTCACAGAGATCTGCCTGCCTCTGCCTCCAAAGTGCTCGGATTAAAGGTGTGCGTCATTATGCCTGGCCAAGAGTCATTGCTTTGTACACACTTTTATGGTTACTTGTTTATTTGCTTATCTTTACAGTGCTGGGAATTGAACCCAGAGCCTTGTGCATGCTAGGCTAATGTTCTGCGACTGAGCTAATCCCTATCTCATGTTTAATTTTTTTGAAGCACGTTCCTGTATTACATTTAAAAATTAATTTTAAAATATTTTATTTATTATTTTTATTTTATGTGTATGAGTGTATTGCCTGCATGTATGTGAGTGCACCCTTGTTGTGCAGTGCCAGCCGAGGTCAGAAGGGGGCTTCAGATTCCCCTGGAACTGGAGTTAAGGACTGTTTGTAGGCACCATGTGGGTGCTGGGGATCAAACCTGGGTCCTCTGCAAGAGTAGTCAGTGCTCTTAACCTCTGAGCCATCTCTCCAGCCCCTTAAAAATTAATTTTGAGGAAGAACTGTATTACTCTTCTAGGACTTCCATAACAGCTATGTGGCTTAGAACAACATAGATGTAAAGACTCACAGTTCACAAGGCTAACATCCAAAATCAAGGTGTTTGCAAAGCCGTGATCCTTCTGAAACCTGTAGAGAGGATTACTTCCCTGTTTCTTCCTAACTTCCTATGGTTGCCAACAATCCTTGGTGTTCTTTGGCTTGTAGCTGTAGTTGTCACATGGCATTCTCCACTTGTGTTTCTGTATACCCCCATACCCATGTCTGTTCTATTCTAAGGACACTATAGGAGAGTTATACTGGATTGGGGTCTAGCCTAATCCAGTGTAAGTATATACACTTGATTAACTCTATAAATTGCCCTATTTTCAGTGAAGTCACTTTCTGAGGTATTGAGGCTTAGCAGGGCAGCATATCTGTTTGGGAGACATACTCCAACCCATAATGTATCTTTGAGGTTGTTACAGCAAGGAGGTGACCAGGCTAGTGTTTAAAGTTACGATTATTTCAGAGGTAACCAATTTCTTCTTTCTTTTTTTAGCTTCAGAAAAAATGCTAAAAGCATGGAAAGAAATGGAAGAAAAGGCCATCCACTATGCAGAGGTAAAATCACTAAAGTCATTCTGTGTGTTTAATGTCTCCATTAGAAATTGTCTTTGCTTTTGGTATATAAAGAATATTTATCAGATCATTCTTGAAATTTAGACAGAAATGTAGTAGATGCTTTGTATATATAAAACATTTCATAGTGGGTAAAAAAGGGCTTTGGGCAAACTTTTTAGCTTCACTGGACTTCAGTTTCCATATTATATATATATTAGGGAAGCTATCTTTTCTGACAGGATTATGATGAAGATTAAATTGCAATCAGTAATAAATGGTATGTGTCACTTTTCTCACTGGTTTAGATAAGATGGCTGCACATCCTGGTTTAAATGGGATAGTCCCTTTTATACCTGACATCTTACCATAATTACCACTACTACTCCCTTTCACTGTCAAAATTACACTGCTTTAGACAATAAATTATACGGTCTCCTTAGGTATAGATCTTTTCCTGGGTGGCATATTCCCTCCTTTTCCTGTATGCCCATGGTCCTGGATTGTTGCTTTCCTTGGTGCCATTTCATACTTAGGCTGAGGATATGGGTAGGCAGTTGGTGGTGTGGGATTGAGATGCAAGATATGCCAGTGGTTTCAGTGGCTACTTGCTTTGTCCTGATAATGGCTCTTTTGTTCTGCTTCTCCAGAGGACAAAGCAAACACTATTAGTAGTTGACTGGTCAGGAGAGAAAAAGAAAGAAACATAGGAATAAGTATGTTTTCATTTTTACCTTTTTGTTAAGCCAGGGTCTCTCTTTGTAGTCTGGAATTCGCTATGTAGAGTATGCTGACCTCAGAAATCCACCTGCCTCTGTCTCTTGAGCACTGAGATTAAAGCCCAGCATAGGTATGTATGCATGTATGAAATCTCAAAGCATTACTAATATGTATATTACTAATATATATACATATATGTGTGTGTGTGTGTTTCTTTTTTTCAAAATTTTTATAAGCCTATTGTGATCTTGCACACCTGTAGTCCCAGCATTCAGGAAACTAAGACTTGAGAACTACAGACTTAAAGACAGCCTGGGGTACAGTATCACTGTCATTAAATAAACAAATATACAACAAGCTTTAGCAAAAGCTTTTCATACTAAGATACTGATTTCTGCTGCTACAGCAGACCATTCTCTACCTTTAAGATCTGAGCCTGTCATTTCCTTTGCATTTGCATCATTGTAGGTTGGTGTCATTGGATACCTTGAGGATCAGATTATGGCTTTGCACACTGAAATCATGGAGCTGCAGAAGAGTCCCTATGGAAGACGCCAGGGAGACTTAATGGAATCTCTGTAAGGGTGTATTTATGCTGTTGGTCTTATTCTGTAGCCTTTATATTTTCTTTCTGTGTCTATCTGACAGGTTAAGCCTAGGTATGGTCCTTATAATTTTTCTTTTCCTCTACCTGATGTATTGCTGTGATTTTTTTTTTTTTTTTAATTTTGTGTGTGTATGTGTATAGGTACATGCATGTGAAGGCATGTATGAAAATCAGAGGACAATTTCTGGGAGTTGGTTCTCTTTTTCACTGGTGGGCCTGGAAGTGAAAATCAGGCCATCAGGTACTGTGGCTAGTGCCTTTATTCGCTGAGCCTTCTCACCATCTCTTAGTTTAATATTTAAAGGAATCTATTTCTTAGTCATAAGGAATTTTTGAAATAATTCTTTGGATTATTTGTCTTTACCTTTTTACAAAGCCCCTTTTTCATGTGCTTTTCTAAGTATAATCTAATGGATTTACTACATAATTTTTCTGCTGACTATACTTTTGGTCCACTGTATTATCTCTTAAGCCCTCTATTGAGTTTAACTGCCTAAGTGTCTAAATTATAAACTTCAAGTTTTCTCTCTAGTCACAAGCTGTGATTCTGCCAATTTAAATGTTTCTGGTGCATCAGTATCATGTCTGTGGTAGAAGATCAGAGAAAATATGAACTATGTTAAAACTTCACATTTTGTGGCCTAGAGAGATGGTAAAGCACTTGCTACTCAAGCTTGGGGTCCTGAGTTTGAATTCCCAGAACCCACACATAACGCTGGTGTAGTAGCATGTCTGTAATCTCAGTGCTCCTACAGCAAGAGGGAAGCAGAAGCAGGAGAATCCCAAGAAGCTTGCAGACCAGCCAGCCGGGCATAGACAGCAGCAGACAACAAAGAAACCCTGTCTCAAGGTAGAAGGACCACAGTTGTCCTCTGACCTCCACACATGTGCTGTAGCACACGTGTGTCATAGTCAGCACACAAATGTACACACATGCACACTCACGTCTGATTTCTTTGTAAAGCTTTACATTTTAAGAACTTGTATTCTTGCTTATTACTCAGTGAAATGTTCTGTAAAATAGTCATTGATAATCTGTAATTGCTTTAAGGTGGAATATTGTTCAAATAGCCAGTTATTGAAGTTGTGGATTATTAGTCATCAAGTTACTTCCACGTACAGAAGTGTTTTTTTCCCCTTTGTAGGGAACAGCGTGCCATTGATCTATATAAGCAGTTAAAGCACAGACCTACAGGTGAGATACTTCTATCACAGTATTTGAAGGCATTTTAGGAAACTATCACCTGGCTTAACAAAGTGGGTGGATTTTCATTTATTTTCAAATGTCAGAATAAATCCTGTTTTGGTGTTGCCATTGAGACATTTATAGCATAATGTTTCTAAATTTAAATAAGGATATTGAAATGTAGACATTTTAAAAAATGAAAGAATGGAGGAGAAAACTCAAAGAAGGTGTTAGGGTGGTGGCTCAGTGGGTTAAGTGCTTGTTACACAAACATGAGGGCCTGAGTTTAGATCCCCAGCATAAAAGCCAGGCATAGCAGCCTGGGGCGGTGGAGACAGATGGACGCCTGGGGCTCAGTGGCCAGCCAATCTTGATGAAACAGTGGTTTCTAGGTTCAATGAGATCCTGTCTCAACAAATAAGGTTGGAGAGCTATAGAGGAAGATAACTGAAGTTGACCTCTGGCCTCTGTACATACACACCCTCTCCCTAAAAGAAGCAGCAGCCAAGAAATGTTTTGAGAAAGGTATTTTTGGAGCTCAGTATCTGGGTTGTAAGGGAGAGAGATGTGGAGAAGGTAGCTGTGATATGGAAGAGCTTCTGGAGTGATAACAAAGGACTTTTTTTTTTCTCTTGCTGTGCTGGGGGTCCATCCCAGGGCCTTGCATATGCTAGGCAGGCACTCTACCACTGAGCTGCATCTCTAGTCTCACAGTTTTAAACCTGTTTTGAAGCTCCTTTCATAGTTTTCTTTTTGGAAAAGTGAGGGTAGCACAGATCTGCTATGAATATTAAATGATAAAATTGTGAGTAGTTAATAGCAAATATTCATAATGGTAGTATTTTTGCAGTTAGTGTCCAAGAAAAGACCAGAATGAAGCATCCGTAGTTTTCCATGCTTTAAAACTTAAATTGCCATTTTCTGAAACAACAATTAAGACTAATAGTATTTTTAAACTGAGATAGTATCACAACTGTAGAACTTAGTGTAATCAACAGCCATCCCATTTGAGGGCATCTGTCATCTTCATGTGTCTGCAGTTCCCTTATTAGTGCATCAGATTTAGTTTAAGTCAGTTTTTTTTTTCCACTGTTTTTATAAGCTGTCAACAAGTGGATTAACATGAAATTCCAAACAATCTAGGTGGGGCATAGGCCTTTTAGGCTGTGAAAGTTAGATGAATTACAGGACTGCTTCTAAGTAAGCAGTATTAATCATATAAGAAATGCTGGTCTCTTAGCCAAAGGCTGCATGTGTCTTGGAGTCTGGATTAGTATTTGTTAGAGATTGACAACACTATTCTCAAATACAGGCAACTTGTCCCCAAAGATCCCCTAACTGGAATAACAGGTAGTTGTGAGCCACCTCATGTGGGTGCCGGGATCCTTTAGAAGAGCCGCAAGTGTTCTTAACTGCTGCATCATTTCTCCAGCCACCATAACTCTAGTTTTTGATGTATAGTTATCACTATAACTCTTAGACTTAGTTTTTGTTTTGGGTTCTGTTTTTTTGTTTGTTTGTTTTTTTTGTTTGTTTTTTTTGTATTTTTGAGACGGGGTCTCCCTGTAGTCCCAGCTGGCCTGGAACTCGCTATGTAGACCAGGCTGGCCTCAAACTCACAGAGATCCGCCTGCCTCTGCCTCCCAAGTGCTGGGATTAAAGGCGTGCACCACCACACCCGGCTCTAATTTTTTTTTTAATCCAGTTTTTTTTTTTTTTTAATGGGTTCTGGGGATCAAATTTGGGGCCTTGTGCTTGTTTTATGAACTGAACTATCTTCTCAGACCCTCCAGTTTAAAAAAAGAATTTATTTTTATTTTATATGTATGAGTGATTTGCCTGCATGTTTGAAAGTACACCCATGTTATGCAGTGTTGGAAGTCAGAAGAGGGTGTCAGATCCCCTGGAACTGGAGTTAAGGACAGTACTTAGCTATGATGTGGGTGCTGGGAACCGAACCTGTGTCCTCAGAAAGAGCAGCCAGTGCTCTTAACTGCTGGGCCATCACTCTAGCCTCATCCAATTTTTATTTTAAATGGTGGTGATATAAAATTTTCCTGGGGGGATAAAATGAGTATTCACAGTAGCTAGGACACCAATGACAGAACAAACAAATGATTCCACACAAGCCTAGCTTGGTGAGTCAGTGAGTTTGATTAGTATTACAGGAGCAAGGGTCAGAGATTGCCTGCAGGAGTATGGGCAACTTAACCAGTGGCTATCTATTGAAGAAAATGTCTCTCAACAACTGATAATGGCTTTTAGATCCTTGGGGAGGGTGAGGCCTCATAAGCCCCTTCTCCCAGCAACTGTTAACTGCTTATACATGTTTGAAGAGGAGCGAAGTCCTCATGTGCCCTTCATGGCTCCATTCCAGAACCTCAGCAGGCCCAATCTTGTATGGGTAATCACAGCTGCTGAGAGTTCAAGAGGGCAACAGCCATATCATGCCTAAAAGATGGTATTCAACAACAAATGAATTTTTTTAGAGTACTTTTAGATTTTTAAGAGTTTTTGAGGAATTATTCATTTGGAAGCTGATGTGTTCTGAGAAAGAGCAGTTATAAATGTACTGACTAAAGTCTTTTATAGATCATTCATACAGCGACAGCACAGAGATGGTGAAGATCATTGTGCATACTGTTCAAAGCCAGGACCGTGTTCTCAAGGAGCTGTTTTGTCACCTGAGGTAGGAAAACTGCTTTCCTTCCTCCTAAATACCAAGGCACTTTGTTCCTTTTAAAGTATAATACTTCTCTTTGTAAAACATACTAGACCCAAAAATAGTTCTGGCAGTATCTTAGGATTTGTAACCACAGCTGCATGCAGTTCTAATTCCTGTTTACATGCAGTACTTTTGAGATCAGTCATTAAATGCGGTATTGGTTGTGGTTCATTACCCAGCCAGGTTTGGTATGCAGTCTTGAGGGATGTGACAAGTATCTGACAATAACTTCATCTCTCCAGCAAATTGTTGGGCTGTAAGCAGAAGATTATTGATCTACTCCCCAAGGTGGAAGTGGCCCTCAGTAACATCAAAGAAGCTGACAATACTATCATGTTTATGCAAGGAAAGAGGCAGAAAGAAATATGGCATCTCCTTAAAATTGCCTGTGTAAGTAATTATTAGTGATGAAACATTGAGTTGCTATTACTGTCTGATTTTTGCTGTTCATGATCTGTATCCTCTGAATATTTATACTCTGTGTTGAATGTTCATGTTCCTTATTTGGTATCTGAGTTAAGTAGTGATGTAGGAGTCTTGCATTATCACCTTTCAGTTTCTTTGGTTATTTGTTTGTTTGTTGACAATATCTCACCCTGTAGCCTGGACTGGGAGCTGGCCTGGACCTCACAGCAATTTTCCTCTGTCTCCCAAGTGTTAGATTACAGGTGTGAGCCACCATACCCAGCTTGCTTCCTCTTTTTATATCCCTGCCTGGATCACTATGGTTGCCCAGCCCAACTTGAAATAAATGTGTCTGACTAGTTGATAAACCAACTCTTGTTCAACTTCCCCTTCCTCCAAACCAAAGCTGTATTAGAGGAGTTAGATACATTTGGCTTTAATCAATGAAGAAAGCCAGTGATGGTATGGTTAGTAGTGGTGGGAGTAGTTTTGTATAAAAATGGTCCAGTTGTGCATAAAAATAGTGGTAGACGTATAAGAAGTCTTAGCAATATGGTTTTAAAAAAAAAAAAAAAAAAAGATGTGAATCAAGAGGGGCTTGCCTGAAATTTATTGATTTTTTTTTTTCCCCCCTCCTTCAGACACAGAGCTCTGCCCGCTCCCTTGTAGGATCCAGTCTAGAAGGCACAGTAACCCCTCAGGCATCAGCATGGCTGCCCCCAACTTTAGCAGAACGCGAACATCCTCTGTCATGCGTGGTAACTCCTCAAGATGGGTGGGTTCACTTTGTAACAATAGGAAGCTGTCTGTATTTTGAGAACAGTGGTAGGAATGTGGCAGCAGAACACAGTGATTATTAGAGCCTTCTTAGACCAGGGATGAGTCTGGACTCTGTAAGAATAGTGGCCAAATTGGCCTTTTTTTTTTTTTTTTCCAGTTTTCTGAGATAAGGTCTCACTGTGTAACCCTGGATAGCCTGGGATTCACTCTGTAGACCAGTCTGACCTTGAACTCACAGAGATCCGCCTTCTTCTGCCTCCTGACTGATGGGATAAAGGCGTGTACCACCACAGCTGGCTATTTGACCTTTTTGATGCTCATTATTTTCTAACTCTTAATGAGACCATCTCATAGAACTGCTGTGAAGATTTGATTGGACAAAGTGTGTAAAATGTTTGGGAAGTAAATATTCAGTAAATGTTACAAATAATTATTAGCTCAATCCAAGCTCTAAGATATTTCTGCTAGTAGCTTATCAATTTCCTTTACCCAAACCATATTCCTTCCTTAACCATTTATTTCTGTGAGAATTTGTGCTTTTTGCATTTTTCATTTTATGAAGCTTGAGTTCTCTTCTAATAGTGAGATCTACTTTGTTTTATAATTTAGTATTTATTAAACCAGACTTTTCAGTGCTTTACATCAATTTTGCAAATAATTCATTTGAAGCAAGTTCTTCCTCTGCTAAAAACTGAATGACTCTCCATCTGTTATTTTCTCAGCATAAGATGTGCCGTGTCTAGAGCCAGTGGCTCTTTGCTAGCTTGTGTATTGTCACTTTTCTCACATCTCATGGAGACCTCTATAGCACCAAGCATTTGCTGGAAACTCTGCCCATAATTAGTTTTGCAGACATACACCCCTGTTACATCACTGTTCAGGAGGTCACACAATTGCACATTCTGTACTCTGCTTTTATGAGAGAAAAAGCACATGGCAGGAAGGCAAGCTGATACCAGGTATTTTATTGTTTTAAAGAAAGCAAGTTCCAGGGTATATCTTGGGGTCATTAAAGATGTGGCCCGCTGTGAATACATTTACAAGTATAGCACAGGTTAAAATTTTACAGGCTTAGGAAATACTATACTGGAGCTGAAGTAAAATTTAGTCCCTTGTTAATTTTTTGTTTTCATTAAAAGCATTTAGTCTTGTTAGAGGATGCTAATAGTTCCACATATCACCTCTAGGTAATTTCCAATTTGAGCTTGTGGTTGTTTGCAAAAGTGTGTCTGATGTCTTTATTTTTTCAAATACACAGATATTTTCTGATAGGAATCTATAAAGGAAAGCTGATCTTAATGATAAAGTATCCATGGTACTTAATTATCAAGGATTAGGAAATTGTCAGACTGAAATTTTCTCTGTTGGATAACAACTGATCAGTATTTAGTTCCAGGCTGATAGTGGCTACCATCCATGGCCTGCCACAGACTCTGGTAGAGAATGGACTGAGGGGTGGTAAAGGATGGTGACAGAGGCCATATGGAACAGGAAGCATGAAGGCAGAAATCAGAATCAGGACCTCCTTCAAATATAAATGCCCAGGGACAGTTTCTGGTTCTAGACAGCCTTCCTGTCACAGGGTTCCTCTGCCTCCTCAGCACTCAGTTTGCTTGTTTTCCTTTTCATTGCTGTACTGTGTAGGGTCCGGCTAGTTTTTCTCCTTCTTTGATCTCTGCAGAACAGATTGTACTTTGAATCCTCTCCCCTATATTTATGTCTGAAGTAAGCATGCTGGTGTTTTACTATTTGTAAAGAAAAGTAAATAATCCAGGAATAAAAAGTCTTTGATTGGTCTATTCCATAGGGATCGTTCCCAAGTTGGCATTTTTCAGGGGGCTGGGGGAGTTATAGTGTACCTGTTTCAAAAGAAAATCTGCTTAGAGTTATAGTGGATTTATTAGAATAGGCAGAAGCAGTGGCCTGGATGAAGGGGACTTTGTCTCTGGGTGGGAGGGATGAAGAAATAAAGACTGGTAGTAAGCTTTACTGGGGTGCTGGGCTACAGGGCTGCAGAAAGGGCAGCAATCATCCTGACCAATAAGACCAGAAAGTATATGAAACTCATGTGCCCCTTTGCTGACCTTGAAAAAGTTTTGTTCTTTGATCCAACAGGGAGACTTTAACACAAATACTAGAAGAAAATTTGAACTGTCTTGGCCATTTAAGTACTATTATTCGTGAAGCCAGTGAGGACCAGAGCAACAGTATGACGGTGAGTTCTGTGTGGAGATGAGTGTGCATTTCAGATATATTGGACACAAAAGTTGAATTTTCCATGTTCACTGTATCTGGCATTTGGGGTGCACATAGGGAATAGAACTCAGGAAAGTACATCTTAGAAATCTCTTGAACCTCAATTCTTCATCTTTTGTTTTGCAGGGACATTAACATACTTTCATTTCTGTTGCTGGGACAAATTTCCTTTACAAAAAGCAAATTAGGTCGGGGAGGGTTTATTTGGATTGTAATTCCAGGCTATAGTCCATCATTGTGAGGAAGTGAAGGCAGGAACTTGAAACAGCTGGTCATTCACATCCACTGTCAAGAGCAGAGAGAAAAGCATGCAGGTCTGCTAGTGCTCAGCTCACTGTTTTTAACCTTACACCGTTGAGGGCCCAACCCACAAAATGGTGCCACCCACTTTTAGGCTGAGTCTTTACACTTCAGTTAAGGTAATCAAGACAATCCTCTACAACATGTGCACAGGACAACCCGATCTAAACAGTACCTCCTTGAGACTTTTCCCAGGTTGTGTCAAACTGACAAAACTAACCATCATAGTTGTATTAGCATTGTGTCATCAGTAAACATCAACAGTAGCATTTTTGGCCACATTAAGCTTTTTCTGCAGTATGATTACTGAAATGGAATGGATGTACCTTTTGGTTCAACAATCTATTTTCTCCAGTAAGATGGGACTTTAATTTTGGTACTTGCTACATATAAAATCAATTGTGCTAATATAGTTCTAAATAAAAGTGGTTATATTAAGATTTACTATGAATTACTGATTTGTTAGAACTTGGGAGAAATGACATTAAAATGTTTAGTAAATAACTTACTACATTTAGTCTCAACATCAACTATTTATATTTCCACTTGAGTATTTTACTCAAATTTTTATGAAAAATCTTTAAGTATCCTTGAGGTTATCAAAACATAAGGTGAGCTAAATTCAACCTGTAACATTTGTAGTTTTTAATTTTTCAAATTTTGATTATAAAATGTCCAAACATAGAGAAAAAAACATAAAAATAAACTCATATACTTCCTACATTCAGACAACTTCTAATTGTTACTTTTCATCCTGCTTTTAGAATCTTGATTGGAGTTGGTTAGCAGAATGATAACCATGTGTTCACTGTCCGCATACCTATGGAGGTTGCTCCTGCACTTGTTGGGAATTAACTTTCCTCCTTGAAACCATTCTTCAAACACATCAGTGGGAGAAATGGATATGATCAGAAACTATTCATGATTATACAAGCACAATATCCTGATAATGAATAATTTTGACCTCTGAACTGATAGAATTTTATAACAAATCAATGAATTTAAATACTCTTTTCACACTGATCTACCTAGCAATATTAGCAGTGACCTGTTTTATCTTTAAAATTGGTAAAATGTTATTTGTTTAACTGGTGAAAAATATGTCCTCTAAAGTTTCAGCTTTTAGGCACAAGGCCAAATATAATATTATCATTCAGAGATGAAAATTCATCTAATGTGCATTTTAAGTAAAAGTTGTCTACCTGTGTTTATGTGGAAGAGACTGCTCACAAGTGAATTTATGCTTCTTGAAGAATCAACCTACCCTCCTTGTGCTGCACACAGCGAGTGCTTTTCTGGCATCATAAGGAGTTAGAATAATCCCTTTTTTAATTGTACTGCACATTTAATAGTATCCTCATCTTACAGAAGAGAGTGTGCATGTGTGTCTTTGATACCACCTGACTATGATAAATCATGGTGTGTGCTATGTGTATATGTATTTAAGGTGTACATTTAATAATATCAGAGAGAAAATGTCTGTTAATTTATAATGTATTTGAAAGGTTATGTGTTTTTGCATTTGTAAAAAATGGGTCATTTGTTTAAAAAGTCTTTCCTGTCTTGTCATACAGGTTTATACAGGTCTACATTCCCTTATCTGTAATTGTAATTTCATAATCCAAGCTTTGAAAAAAAGGTTTTCATGAGCTTGGTAACAAATTTCATTTGCTTCCAGATCTGTTCTGAACTGACATTGAATCTACTTATCCCATTTAGTGTGAATATTCATTTATTTTGCTGCATATTAATGTGTTTGATTATGGGGATGTTGCCACAGACTCTTTTGAGGGTTAATGTAGTATGGTATATGCACTGAATTACCTTTCTAAAATCTGAAAATTTTGTAATTCTGAAACATCTGGCCTTAAGAGTTTCAGATAAAGGATTGTGGATCTCTGCCTTCTGTTAAATAACTTAGAAGGTGTTATTTTTAAAATGTGAAATGCTTTTATATTCTAGTTTTTCACTTTGCATATTAAATGATTTTTGAATTATTTTTGAATGTTTATTCTATTAAACAGATTGTAGTACCATAGGTTGATAGGACTTGGGAAAATGTGAGGTTATATGATGGATATTGGAGCCCACAATAATGTATGTGGATGCGTGTATATGTGTATATGCATGCGTGGAAGCCAGAGGACAACCTTGGGGATAATCCTCAACATCGCCCCATCTTCTTTTTAAAACAGTCTGTTGTTGGCCTGGGGCTCATCAATTAGGCTAGACTGACTCCCCAGTGAGCCCCAGGGATCTTGTCTCTGCCTCTCCAGTGTTGGGATTACAAGTGCCTTCCATGATATCGAGCATTTTATGTGGGTTCTTGAGGTCAAACTCAGGTCATTGTGTCTGCAAATCAAGTGCTTTGCCGACTGCTCCATCCCCAACCCCCTTGGACTTCCTTTTTTAAAAATTATTTTATATTGTCAGGCATGGTAGCGCACACCTTTAGTCCCAGCACTCAGGAGGCAGAGGCAGGCAAGTCTCTGTGAGATCGAGACCAGCTTGATCTACATAGTAAGTGCTAGGCCAGTTGGGGCTACAGGGAGACCCTGTCTCAAAAAAAGCAAAACAAAAAGATGATTGATAGATGATTGATAGATAGATAGATAGATAGATAGATAGATAAATAGATAGATAGATAGATAGATTATTTTTTATTTTATATATAGAGTGTTAGGCCTGAATATATGTAAGTGCACACCCGTGTTGTACAATGCCCATGACAGCCAGAAGAGGGCATTGGATCCCCTGGAACTGGAGTTACACACAGTTGTTTGCTGCCATGTGGATGCCTGGAACTGAGCCAAGTCTTCTGCAAGAACAGCTAGTGCTGTAAAACTGCTGAGCCTTCTCTCCAGCCCCTCCTTTTGTACTTTCTTAAGGCATGAAATAGGACTTATGGGAAAATATTAGCAATTTTCTTACTGTAATGCTTTCTCCTAAGATGTTCTATCAGTATTACCAGTATCTAAAAGCAACAGTAAGATCTTGCCATACCAACTGATGACATAGTCCTAGTCCTCCCATCCCCATTTTACCAGTGCTGTTATTTTTCCTGTTATTCGTTTGAAAGCTTTGATTATCTTTGATTTTGATTTTGTTTTTGAGACAGGGTCTCACTGTTAACATAGTCTAGCTTCAAACTTGCCATCTTCATGCCTCAAGTCTCCAAGGTGCTGGGATTACAGGAATGTACAATCATGCCCAGCTACTTTCTGTCTTTAAATCATCATATATCAGTGTTTCTGTAAAGATGTGGATTCATTCTCTATCAACTGTTATAATAGGCAGACTGTCTTGCTTCAGTAGTCTCAAAGGTATTAATCATTTATTGAATACTTCTTGCTCAGAAGATATCAAGCAAGATGGAAAGGTCAGAAAGTTTTTTGTTTTGAGACAGAGTCACTGTATAGACCTGGCTGGCCCGGGTAGATCAGTAACTCTTTCTGTAGACCAGGCTAGCCTCAAACTTATAGCAGCACTCCTGCCTCTTGTCTCCTAAGTGCTTGATTAGAGGAGTGGCCACTATGCCTGCTTAATCAAAAAGTTAATGTAGGCAATAAAAATATTTACCTAAGAATCTGAGCATGTCATTAATTATTCAAAGACTCCCCCCCTCAGAAACCACCATTTCTAAATATCATTGGTATAAGTATTTGCTACATGAGGTCCATTTTGATGGTGCCTGACTGGAGTGATGTCAGGGCAGCTGAATCTACATAATTTGGACAGGGGATGTGAGTCAGAACAGATTTTAGTGAGATCACCCCAAAAATGCTTCTGAAGAATGAGTAGACCCTTTAGTTTTTTGTTAAGTAACAATGTTTCAGAATTGAAACTGGGACATTATATATACACACATACATATATGTACGTATATATAATACATGTATATATGTGTGTATATAAACTATACATTTAATTCTATAAGCAATAATATGACAAAACAAGATTATATCCAGAAAACATAGGTACTAGTGCCAGAACCCATTCTTTTAATTTTCTTGGTCGGGTGGAACCCAACTTGCTGCTAGGGAAAAACTCTACTGCTGATCTACACGCACAGCTTTCTTTTTTTCCTTTTCTTTGGAGCTGGGTGTCGGGGCTGACTTTGTTTTCTTAGACAGGCTAGCCAGAAATTCCTATTCCTCTTGCTTCAGCATCCCAAGTGTCATCAGGGCTAGCTTTGGAGGCAGGGGAAAGGGAAAGTAAAAATAGCTAAACTCTGCAAACATTTATCTAGAACAGACAAGGCCCCATATCATATATTCCTAGGTGATAAAAAATGAATGATACAGGTTAGTGCGTTTATTGAAGGGGAGTGACTAGACTGGTATGATCCACCTTGCCTTAATGAGGCCTTGAACTGTTTACTTCTGTTTTCCATTGTTACTGACACTGGACTGTGAACTGTAATTTTGTTCCCAGCCTCCTGTCTGTCTCCATTCTGAGCCCCTTAACACTGCCTCCTGGTAGAGATTAGACTCCTTCAAACCCTCATCACCTTGACCAGTTGTGTCTGCACCACTGCTACCTTTTCTTTTTTTTCTTTTTTTGGTCTTTTTGAGATAGGGTCTCCCTGTAGTCCCAGCTGTCCTGGATTCACTATGTAGACCAGGCTGGCCTTGAACTCACGGAGATCCGCCTGCCTCTGCCTCCCGAGTGCTGGGATTAAAGGCGCGTGCCACCATGCCTGACCACTGCTACCTTTTTAAAGCTCACATCATTTCTGCCTAGCTTACTTGATGCCCTTATTTCCGGTGTATACATACGTCTTACCCCAAACCCTACCCTTTGAAAAAATATTTTTGCTAATATATGCACGTGGTGCGCATTTTTATTTTTTAAACTTTATTGTGATGTGTTCATATGCGATATGGGACAGAAGGCACAATGCCACTGTGTGCATGTGGAGACCAGAGGTTGTGGGGTCAGTTCTCTCCTTTTACTGTTAAGTGGGATTCGGGGATGGAACTCAGGCCGTCAAGATTGCACACTAGCACCTATACCCAAGCCATCTCGCCAGCCCACGTGGTGTGAAATTTTAAAATACAATATGCAGTGAAAAAAGTCTCTGTCTTCTAGTCGTCCAGCATCTCTTATCAGCAGAGAAATGCATCCAGACTTACTATATCTGGTTCAAGTCTAGCCTACCATGCCACTCCTTTCCACCACACAGGTTTCAAGGAAACTCAAGTGCTTACTAAATTCCTTTCTGAGTGGACAGTTGCAACCCCCACACTCCACTTGCGTAGACCATTCGGTTCCTATTTTCTAGGTGGCCTTCATGAAGCTCTCTGGCACATAGTATTCAAACCAAAACTAAACCTTGAGTGACTAATGCAGTTAGATGCAACAGAGTATACCCCACTTTCCTGTTTGCGACCCTGAAGCACGTGGTTGCCAAACTATAAGGCTGGATACAGACTCGAAAGGACGCAAATCATCTACACCGAGGGAGTCCTCTTCACAAGAACAAACGGGCCAGCCTCCTGAGCACTACCCTGTCTTCCTTATCTCTCCCTGTTGACTCCAAACTAACTTTCCCCCCGCAGCACGAAAAGCCAGGCGCCTCACTGCGCAGCCGGCCAATTTTGTCCTGCGCTCTCTCCGTCCCTCCAGCGGAGGGCCTTGGCGGGCGGGCGGGGGTGCGTCGCGTGCGTCCTCGCGCAGCCGCAGTGTCGGCCAGGTGGGCGGGGCCGGCTGTTGGCAGCGTTTGGCGGGGCTGGAGGCGGCTGCACGTGCGTGCGGGGGCGATGCGTCACTGACCGGTGAGACGGGGCCGCGGGTCCCTCGGGAGTCCGAGGTAGGGGGCACCCTGCGGCGTCGGTGCCTTCCACGGGGCGGCGGCAGGACGCGGGGTGTCACGACGCTGTGCGCAGAGCCGGGCTCCTTCCCGCCTCTGCCCGTGACCGGACGCGGCTGGGAACTGGGGGCCGGACCTGTGGGTCCGGGCTGAGGTTCCTCTCCTTCCTCACCTAGGAGGAACAAGGATGAATATGACTCAAGCCCGGGTTCTGGTGGCTGCAGTGGTGGGGCTGGTGGTGGTCCTCCTATACGCCTCCATCCACAAGATCGAGGAAGGACACCTGGCTGTGTACTACAGGTGAGCGCTGGGCGCTACAAGTGAGCGCCGGGTGCAGCCACCCGGGCTCGAGAGAGAACCGAAGGGGCACCGTGCTGAGTGGAGTCTGGTTAGGTGCCCTGTCTGCAGCGCCAGGGGAGCGCTCCAGGTTTTGGGAAGGGATTTTCGTCCCAGCTGACGGGAAAGCGTGCCTGAGACTCAGTGTTTCGCGGAGCACCATCCAGGTGTTGGGTGGTTTAGTGCTGTGTTCATTTTGTGTAGGAGGGAAGGCAAGACTCAGTGCTGCCGACGGGATGGAGAGACCTCACAGTGGTCCATACAACTGTGCGGGTCTCTGTAGTTTGCCTCTGTAGCTGCTCTTTGGGAAATCTGAACCTACTTAGGGCTTTTCCTCAAGAGTTTTTTGGGTTTTTTTCTTTTTTGTTATAAACCTCTCAGTATCTGATTATGTCTCTTAAAGTCTTAATGATCATGACAGTGTTACAGCCCTAGACCACAAGAGACAAAAACACAAATTTGATAAGCCACCCTTCCAGCTCATTCCCTTCACGTCAGGGCGAGGAACGGTGTGGGGTGTGTTGCTGTTTAGTTGATGTGGCATAGCTTTTCCTTCAGCATCAGTTTGTGGAGAAATTGGGATAGTGGTTTATCAAAAACAAGCAAAACAAAAACAACCCAGAGCGTCTGATTTTTCCTTATTTCCATCATGTCCCCGAAACTGGGATTTCTACTTTTAGATGCATCTTGACTCCTAGAAAAAGTATAGTTTTATGCCTTAGCAGATGGAATTTAGGGAACTGACAGCCTGGTCCAGATTTCCATCCCTTTGGCATTGTCTTTCTGGAAGTAAAACCACAGATACTGAACTGATGAGCCTTAAATAGTTCATGTTTTTAATTGACTTTCAAACCTATTTATATTTTCAGGACAAGGATCTAATTTCTATGAATTTACTGTTTGCTATGTAAAATAGGACTTATTTGTTGTATTTGCTCCCTAAAATACCTCCTTTTCACCATTTCTGGGGAGTGTTTCCATAGTTCTCACATTCCAGACCTGATGAACCAGTCTCTCTTTTACTTGTAATCTTAGTTCTCATCATCCATCTTCCTGTGCTAATTTTCATTGTTTTTGTACAGAAACTGTGTTCCCAGAATTTTAATAATAAATTAAAAGAATCATTAACCTCAGAGATTTTCTTTGAAACTTTGTCTTTTCTTCTTTTTTCAACCTAATTACTAAATGTATTATGTTTTCATTTGCCTCATGTTATGTACAATTAAAGTATCTCAAATAAGAGTCATTACAAATTTTCCACAAATATTTGCCAGAAAGTTTCTGATCAGACAAGATCTTTTGAACCCTAGAGCAGTGCTGGAGACCAAGAGAGCTATCTATGGTTGGCAGCGCTTACGAAGCAAGGTGTAACAGTGGCAGTTGGTTTGGGTTTTTCACATTTCTAAGTGTGGTAGATATTTTCAGTAGTAGCTGTCCATCTTGAGTAACTCTGCTTTAGTAAGGCTTTAGTAACATGACTAATACAGAATATTTATTATAGCATTTTAGATTTAGGAAGAGGATTTCTATAACTTTGTCAAACTGGGGCATCTTTTTGCAGGGGAGGCGCTTTACTAACGAGCCCCAGTGGACCTGGCTATCATATCATGCTGCCTTTCATCACTACCTTCAGATCTGTGCAGGTGAGTGATTCCCAGGGATTCCAGGTAGACAGGTATGACAGGAGTTACCACACTTCTGGGTGGAGGTAGATTTCCTTATTGCTTAAGCAGATGTTGCTGTTTACTTAAATGCAGGAGTTGAGGTTCAGAGTGTAACTGTCACAGCCCAAGTTACAATTTTAAACCACCTTGCTCTCTTAAAGAGTGAACTAAGCAGCTTGTCCAGACTGACCTCTGCCATCTTTATAATGGCATAAGCAGGTTTTCTGTTACTGAAGACAAAAGAAAGAATTAGGAACACAGCTTGGTTTAGAACAGTGTTTGGTTTCCATAGAGGCAGGCTCCTAGGCTACTGTTAACACGGGGATCTGAATTTTTATTCATAGCTCACATGCTTTTGCCTGGTGCATTAAACACAATTTTATGTGGAACCTTAGTGAATGTGGTACTTTAACAGCATTTCAGAATATTTGAAATAAATATCTGGTTATTGAAAAGAGCAGGATTGGGCTTTGACCACTTTTGCAGACTCTGTGATCATAAATCTTTGTATTCAGTTTTATCTACCGTCTGCTGCAATTTTGGGGGAATCAGGGAAATTCAGTGTTATTTAATCTTATAATTTTAATTTTAGGCTTTCTGCTAAATGAGATTGTAACTGTAAATAGCTAAATCTCCCAGGTATCTTCCCAGATCCCCCTTTAATGGCATAGGAAAGGATTGTACCTGTTGAAGAGAAACAGGATAAGCATGGTGCCCTTCCCCTAGCCACACTGATTTCCAGATTGACTGCCCATATTTTGTTCTTTTTTTTTCTTTTTAATTTTTTTGAGTTTTTATTTAAAGGCATACTTTATATAATTTATAATTTCCATATTAAATAATCCTATAATAGAATGATTTGATACAGTTTTAAACAAAAGCAAAAAGGGAAATATTTCAGGTTACAAAACCCTTCTCTCCAGAACAAGTTTTTTTAAGAAGAAATCACTTTTTCTAAATGGGACAGTGTGATAAAGGTGTTCAGTGACTAGGTATGTCTAGTTCTTATTGCACATTTTTTTCATTCTTGCCTTGGTTAATGTTGCCACCTGTTCCTCTCCCTTCCCTTCCTCCATCCTCTCCTGTCTAAATCTTGCCAGCCTTTTTTAGACTCATCCCAAATTCTTTCTTTTCTGGGCTGGAGAGGTAGTACAACATTAAAGGCTCAAGCTCACAACCAGACTCTTTTTCTGATATATAGTTCTTAAAGTCTTCATTTTAAATATTTACCAGTGGTCTTTGGGGGGTGAGTGGAGAGGCCAGGGTCTCATTTTGTAGACTAGACAGGCCTCAAACTTGCTGTGTAAACCAGGCTGGCTTCAGACTCAAGAGATCTGTCTATCTCTGCCTACTGAGTGCTGGGATTAAAGGCATGAGCCACCACACCCAGCTGGTCTTCTTTTAATAAAGTTTTCTTGCATAAGTTTCTCTGTGTGTTTTCTTTCCAGAAAACCTGTAAGATTCTTGAAAGTAGGAGATGTGACATACTTAGATTTCTGATCTTTCTTCTGCTTATAGTAGAAGTTGTTAAATTGAGCTTATTTCTCAGGAAGCAAAGTGTTAGGGGAATGGGAATTTGATTCTGTCACAAGTTGTTGCATAATTTTGATAAAAGTTACTTAATTGTTGTAAAACTTCAGTTATTACTCTGAGAAAGGATTTTAATTACATGTCTTCACCAACAACTTTGACAGTCTGCTAAAGAGTCTAGTAGAGATCAGGGACTTTTCTAGATCTTGTTTAAGCGAGGTCAGTCTTCCTCTGCCTTCTTGAAGCTGACTATATTAAGCAGTACTGATGCAATGATACATAAATAAAAACAATAATAGTAAAGAGATTTTAGAGTTTATATACATACAGATTTCTGTGTTTGATAGTAACAAACTGTCAGAGACAAAGTGAAATTAGTAAAAAGATTTCAACATAAACTAATAGTTTGCATCTACTAGAAAATTAAATGCTAGAGCCAGGGTGACAAAGCAGGAATGTCTTTCATGTATGAAAAAGTAGCATTCCAGACAAGAATTATATTAATAAGATCCTTTAAAGAAACTGTTCTTGCTGGGTGTGGTAATACCTTTAAATCCCAGCTCTCAGAGGGCAGAGACAAGCAGATCTCTGTGAGCATAAGCCTGGCCTACATAACAAGTTCCAGGCCAGCCTGGGCTACAGAGTGAGACTTTGCCTTTAAAAAAAAAAAAGAATGGAAAACTTTTCTGAGGAACATAAGACATAAATTTGTGTTTTGGAATTTTTAGAACACATTAGAAGTTGGTGTGGAACAATGGAAATTGAATTAGTTTAATGTTTTGAAAGAAGCAGAACATACAGAGCTTGTGTTTGTCAGCTTTCTCCTTTTGTGTTGCCTAGAATTATCATTAATGTTTGCCACCACCCTAATCTCTCAAAGAATTGTGTTTTATTCTTTTTTATTCTGGGATTTTATATTCAACCTAGGTGTTCCTAAGATTAACATCTTTCTTTTTTTTTAAATAAAAAATATCCATATATTTTAAATTTTATGTGTATGAGTATATTGCTTGCATGTGTGTAAATGCACCAATGTCATGCAATGCCCTCCAAAGTCAGTTCCTCTAGAACTGGCATTGGGATGACTGTTAGCTACTATGTGGGTGCTGGGAAGTGAACCAGGTCCTGTGCAAGAACAGCCAGTGCTCTTACCTGCTGAGCCATCTCTCCTACCCCCTCCCCTCCATCCTTCAGTTTTAATGGCCTTTACTAAACTAAATAAATTATTTTCTTCAGCTGGCATTTTTTTGTTGTTTCTAGGTAAGATGAATAGTGAGAACTGCATTACATGATCAGAGGAGTTAAGTAAAAGACCTGTTTTCTCTGGTTCTAGGAATCAAACCTAAGGCTTGAACCTAGAGCCTTGTGCATTCCAGACAAGTGCATTACCATTGGGTCTCATTTTCTGTGCTGGTCTGGAACTTGCAGTCTTCCTTCCTCAGCTTCCCAAGTAGCTGAGATTACAGGTTTATATGACCACTCTTCAGCTCTGAACTTTTTTTTTTTTTAGATGGGGTCTCACTGTGTAACCTTAGCTGGCCTAGAACTCACTATGTGGAGCAGGCTGGCTTTGAACTCATAGATATCTGCCTGCCTCTGCCTCCTGAGTGCTGGGATTAAAGGTATGTGCCACCATGCCCAGCTCTGACAAATTTTTTTTGAAAGGTTCACTTTATGAATGTGTGTAGTAGGAATTAAAGAGTAGCTAAACTCCCCAGCCAATATTCAAGGCCCTTCTATCATCATGATCACCTCTCATCTGAATTGGGCCTTCTGCTTCAGGCAAACCAGGCTAAAGTCTTCAACTTTTGTGTGTTTGAATAGGACAGTTATTGAAATTAAGATGTTTCTTTGTCTCCCCTGCCCTTTCTTAACTTCTAAACCTGCTTACTAGTACTTCACATACATATGTATGTGTGTGTGCCTGCTTGTCTGTGTGTGCACCACGTGCATGCAGTGCCCATGAAGGCCAGAAGAAGGTGCTGGATCCCTTGGAACTGGAGTTAACAGGTGGTGGTGAACTGCCTAATACTGCTGTTGGGATTTGAATTCTGTAAGAAAGCAAGTGCTCTTAACCACTAAGCCATCTCTCCAGCCCCATCAGAGAGCTTTTAAGACTAGTATTTCATTCTTTGTAACTTAGTACCTAACAGCTCAGTTTTTATACTTTTATTTTGCACCTGCTTTATAAGAATTTATTTCCTGTGGCAGACTGTGAATTCTAATGAACAGGAATAAACTAGCATGTTGCTGTGTGCTTAACAAGGTATAATGTGTCCAGAACATACTCATCAGCTGCTGACCTGTTTGAAGGCTTAGAGTACATAATCAAAAGCCTTTCTAGATACAATGGTGTGACATGGCAAAGCAATTGAGAGCCAGATTATTGCTTCACTAGAAGGAAGCAGTACTGGCATAGGCACTTAGATTAAAACAGAACTGTGAAAGAGCACTAGGACTTGAACTGAGGCATTGACTATGTCTTTGCTGTTGAGTTCAAGGGTAGTTTTGATTCATAAAGTACTTATGTACATGAAATAGTTATCACTTATATCTTCAGTGTAAACAGTAGTAACCAGGAATCAAAGTTCAGAGCACAGACTTTAGTCATAGTATCCTTGTGGGTGAGCTGTGTCATTTGCAGTCTCAAGCCAGTTCAAGGCAAATAAGATACTGTAGAAAAAAATCTTTCCTGCCTACTAGTAGATTGAATGTTGAATGTTCCTAGTATGTTCTGATTCCAACCTTAGGTACAAAACACATACTATCTCAAGTCTTTCTAGATATAGAAAGAAATGGCTAATGTAATCAACTGATCTTTATAGACTGAAATTGTGATTGAGCTGTCCTATACTTACTGTCAACAATTCTCCAGAGATTGGCCTCTGGGATCAGCAGGGTTTTTTATAGATAAGTTTTGATGAGCTATTTTTCCTTCCCAGACAACACTACAAACTGATGAAGTTAAAAATGTGCCTTGTGGAACAAGGTAAGCTTTCTCCTTAATGACCAGTCTCCCTTTAGTTCTGATGAAACTAAGAAGGTCACTCAAGAAACCTTTGTTATTTTGCTGTTTTTGAGTCAGACTCTCACACTGTGGCCCTGGCTGATCTGGAACTTGATATGTAGACTAGGCCAGCCTCAGACTTTGAACAGTCCTCCTGCCTGTTTCCCCAGTCCTAGGATTATAGGTATGTGACTTGATGCCTAGCTAAGACACTTCCACACAGGCATAGCTGCATCAGAGATTTCTGTGCTATGATTGAGTAAAGCCCCAAATGGAGCATTCCATCTGGGGGTATTATTGGAAAGAGTCGAGTTTTAGAGCCAGTAGACCTCACTTTGTGTGTCAGCCTTACCACTTCTGTGTTAACTGTTGTAATTGACTTTATTTTCTTAGAGCAATTTAGGTTCATAGGAAAATTAGCAGAAAATACAGGCTTCTCATGTAGCCCTTCCCCCTCTCATACCT
Organism: Nannospalax galili; assembly: GCF_000622305.1. Lineage (NCBI taxonomy): Eukaryota > Metazoa > Chordata > Mammalia > Rodentia > Spalacidae > Nannospalax > Nannospalax galili. The sequence continues at coordinate 101,792 of NW_008348586.1, read as the reverse complement.
TGATTAGCTTTTCTAAGCTTAGTTCCACAAAATCAGGGAATAAGACTTACATTCAGTACTTTAGGGATTAGAATTAGCACATAAAAAGGGTATATAGTCCAAAACATGACTAAAAATTGATGCTTAGTAAAAAATAAAATGAAATCGTTGCCAGGTGTGATGACACATACCTTTAGTTCCAGCACTTGGGAGGCAGAGGCAGGCCGATCTCTGTGAACTTGAGTCCAGCCTGATCTGCATAGTAAGTTCCAGGCCAGCTGGGGCTACAGGTAGAGCCTATCTTAAAAAGCAAAACAAGCTGGGTGTGGTGGCGCACACCTTTAATCCCACACTTGGGAACAGAGACAGGCAGATCTTTGTGAGTTTGAGGCCTGATTTATATAGTGAGCTCCAGGCCAGCTGGGGCTACAGGGAGATGCTATCTCAAAAAGAAAAAAAAAAAAAAAAAATCAAAGAAGTCATTCCACCTTCTTACTTATAGTTTTAATAGCACCTGAGTCAGTAGGTCTGAAATAAAGCTACAGAATTTGTCCTTCTAACAAAGTTCCTGAGCAGTATTGATGCTATTGGTCTAAAGGCCTCTCTTTAAGAATTGCTGTTGTAGGGGCTGGAGAGATGGCTCAGTATTTAAGAGCACTGACTGCTCTTGCAGAGGACCCGGGTTTGATTCCCAGCACCCACATGGCAGCTAACAACTGTCTGTAACTCCAGTTCCAGGGGAATCTGATGCCCTCTTCTGACCTCTGCAGGCATTGCACAACACAAATGCACTTACATACATGCAGGCAGTACACTCATACACACACAAAAAAAAACTCATAATAAAAGAATTGCTGCCCTAAACGGTTTTAGAAACAGAAAGGCAAGCAAGGCTCAAGGTACTACTAAAGTATACGTATGACATTGAATTATATCAAATGAAGAATGTGAAATGCAAGGTATTTTTAAAATTGCCTATTTTAAATAACCTAAAATATATCACTATTACAAGCCCACAAAGGTATCTTTGCCATCTGTGGTGGGACAGATATGTTTAAAAAGGACCAAATGCTTTTATGTTTTAAGCTAATACATTTATCAAGTTTGTAGGTCTATCTGTAACTTTCTTTTATGGTTGCCTTTATTGTGGCTCAGACATTTTTCTTGTGTGTTTTAGTGGTGGGGTCATGATCTATATAGACCGGATAGAAGTGGTCAATATGCTGGCTCCTTATGCAGGTATGTTACTTATCTTATTGTTTAATTAGAACCAGGGTGTTTATAACTGAGGAAGGAGTAGGAAGGTAAAAGTCTTACCACTGCAGTGGTTTCTGGTGAGTACAAAAGAACAATCGTGGGGATATTTTCAATCTCTAGGGACTAGAAGTAGAAACAGATCACAAGGTGTGGGCAGAATTAATTTTCAGGAACCGTTTGAGTTATTCATCTCTGAAGTTAGTGTTTTTAAGAGCAAATATTTCTAGAATGAGAAAGTAGCAACCCAGTTAGGGTAAGAGAATTTCTTTATATGCTGAAAATCTATAACCAATCAATTCTTTTGGGTCACACTGATTTGTCACCATAGAAAAACCTTTCCTAGTTGAGATTTGTCATTATTTGCAAAGCAATCTGATGGCCCTCAGTATAGAGAATGTATTTTCTTAGTAAAAGATGAACACTCACAAAGATAATGTGGATAAATGTTCTATTAAAATACTCAGTTTGGGCTGGGGAGGGAGATAGTTATGCAAACATGAGGACCTGAGTTTGACTTTCAGCACCTGAGTTAAAAGCTGAATGTAGTGTGCATTTGAAATCCCAGTGCTGGGAAGGCAGAGACAGGAAGATCCCTTGGGCCCAATGTCCAGGCAGTCTAGCCTAATTAGTGAGCCGCAGGTCCCAGTGAGAGACTCAGGAGTGACACCTGAGGTTGACTTATGGCAGGCACATGCATGTAAGCACATGCACACGTGGGAGTATACACGCACACACAAACACACAATTACAAATTTCGAAGATGTTTCATCTTTATTGTTAATAAAACTGGCATGTCTGGTATGTTGAGGATACTATATGTTTGGCAAGAATAATTGTTAAAAGGTAAAATTATAGCCTTTGCCTCTAAGGTGTTTCTGTTGTACTTGAGAAGCCAGAACAGAGAGGGGAACACATATTGAAATGGAAGATCACATTAAGTTTTATATCACTGGTAGACACAGATAGTGAAAAGATTTCAGAGCAAGATTTGCAAATACATTTTTTAAGTGGTTTGCATTCGTCTTTAGAGATTAAGTATTTTCCTCGTGGTTTTTCTTCTATGATTGGCTATCTTAAGTATCCTTTGCAGGGTCAGCTGAGCGCATATCAAAAATACTTGGGGGGGAAAGTGCATCTGTACAAAATATATGTAGACTTTTCCCTGTTGTTATCCCCTAAACAATCCAGTATAATGACTGTTTACATGGCATTTTATTGTATTAAGTATTATAAGTCATCTAGAGATGATTTAAAGGATACAGGAGGATGTGCAGTTTATATGCAACTATTACTCAAATTTTATATAAGAGACTTAAACATAGATTTTAGTATCTCCATAGGCTCCTGGAACCATTTTCCTACAGGTACCAACCAATGACTGTGTTCTAAGGTCACAAATCACCGAAATGGATTATGATTAAAAATAAAGAGACTGATGGTTCTCTGACTAGAGATAATTAGGAAACTTACTAGATCACCAATTCATTTGGAAAATGATGAAACCAAATAATTAGTCAACAATTATTTACCAGTGACCTAGTCCATGAGGTATGATCTGGAATTCAGATATAGCTAATATCCCATGTGGGAAGGCCAGTGGGGCAAGTGTTTGGATCTGAAAAACAGACACAGGCCAGGGGTGGTGATGCATACCTTTAATTTCAGCGCTTGGGAGCCCGTTACAACTATGTGAGGTCCTGTCTCAACAACAACAAAACCAAAAAACACACAGAAAGCAGCATGTTTGAATATATAGAACACAAATTCTGACATAGTCTGTACCTTTGAGGACATTTCTGAAATTCTCTGGCTAGTTTTATAAATTAGGAGGAGAGTGAGTGAGTGAGTGTGTGTGTGTGTGTGTGTGTGTGTGTGTGTGTGTGTGTGTGTGTGTGTGTGTGAAGCACTAATGTTTATAAATTGCCTAATATAAAGTCTAGTAAATGCTAGTCCCTTTCCCTCTAGCCCAGGGTCTTTTTAATACAGCCATTAAAAACTATCTTTAAAGGGGCTGGAGAGATGGCTCAGCTGTTAAGAGCACTGACTGTTCTGCAAGAGATCCTTGTTTGAATCCCAGCACCCACATGGTGGCTAACAACTGTCTGTCACTGCAGTTCCAGGGGATCTGAAGCCCTTTTCTGACCTCTATGGGCACTACATGACACAGCTGTACTTACATAAATGCAGTCAATATGCTCATATGCATAAAATAAAAAATAAAGGTTTTTTATTTTTTTAAACTATTCAAAAAAATTTTTTTAAGTTAACTTGCAAAGTAATGGCATTTTTATACTTATCCGCCATTATACTTCGTTCTAATTAGCTCTCTTCCCCCATGGCACGTTCCCCACTCCCCCCACCACCCCCCAACTGATTCCCTTCCTCCA
>NW_008348586.1:60769-98062 GCF_000622305.1 Nannospalax galili | reverse complement strand
TCTCTCTCTCTCTCACACACACACACACACACACACACACACACAGAATTTTAATCTGGGTTCCATACATGAGAGAAGATAACAATGACTTTCTTTCTTTGTCTGGCTTATTTCATTTAACATAATGATTTCTGGTTCATCCATCTTCTGGAGAATGACATTTCATTTTTTTTACAATTGCATGAAATTCCAGTGCAGATATATACCACACTTCCTTTATCCATTCATCTGCCATTGATGAACATCTAGGCTAGATCCATTTTCTGGTGAATGGATCTAGTGCAACAGTACACGGATGTGGCATCTCTGTTGTATGTTGACTTAAGAGTCGTTTGGGAACATATTCCAGAGTGGTGTAGCTGAGTCCTGTGGTAGCTAGAAATCTAAGGGTTTCTATAGTGGTTGTATAAGTAAAAGCCTTTTTTAAGAAAGATTTTGGTGACTCATACCTTTAATCCCAGCACTTGAGAGGCAAAGGCAGGTGGATCTCCAAACTGGTCTACATAGCTAGTTCCAGGCTAATTGGGGTCTCACCCTGTCTCAGAAAACAAAAAGAAACAAAAAACAGATTTTATTTGCAGCTGCTTCTTCCTGTTCTCACCATCCTTAGTTCATTCAGCCCCTCCTTGCCTCCTGACTAAAGTTTTTCTTTTTCATAAATTTTTTTATGCTTTCCTGCTTCTCAGGTTCATCTACACACTACTGCTAGAATACAAATCTGTCATCCTCTTACCTGATAATGATATATCCTTCCCTTAGAATGGAATTTAAGGTCTTCCTGTTAATATTGTGAATGCAAGAAGATATGTGAAATTGAGCCTAGTAAATCCAAAGTTTTCGAGTTTTATGTTTTCACTATTTTGTTGACACTTTGTCTGGTGAATAATATATCGCCCCAACTTTATTGTGGCGAATTTAAAGATACCTGGGTCACTATTGGGTGTAACAAACATGGATTGTGCCTCTCCTTCAGTGTTTGATATTGTGAGGAACTACACTGCAGACTATGACAAGACTTTAATCTTCAATAAAATCCACCATGAGCTCAACCAATTTTGCAGTGCCCATACACTTCAAGAAGTTTACATTGAATTGTTTGGTAAGTGTTTATTTGTTTTAAATACGTAAATACACATTTAGAAATCATGTTTAACTTCATTATCGATACTGTAAGTAAACCATTTGAACATTCTGTCTGAATTTGTAATAGAACACTTGTCTTTAAAGTACTTAGTTTTTATCTTCAGTGATAATTTCTTATATAACTTGGTAGAAATGAGAAAAATTGTATTCATATACTATATTCCGTCTTATTGTGATAACTCTCTAAAGCTTAGAAGTATATATTTGGGGTGTTCCCCAAGATCCACTTCCATGTGTTTGGGATTCAGAATTTGGTAGGACAGGTAAGACTTGGCATATTGTTGTATTCACACCTAAGATGTATTACAGCTAAAGGTTTCAGATCAGAACCAAGCAGAGGAAAAGGTATATGGATGAAGTTAAAAAAAAAAAGTACATGTGGGCTTCCAAAAGTCTTCTTGTAGTGGGGTCACACAGGCTGTGCTTAATCAGTAAAGGTGTTGGCTCTTATGAAGTGTTGACTGCCTGCCAGGGAAACTCATTAGATACTCAGTGCCCAGCAGCTTTCCTTGGGCTTGGTTGTGAAGGCGCTCTTGCCTAGCACATGACAAAATTCCTATAAGGAAAGCAAGTGTTGAGCACAAACTACTTTGTATAAACCTTTAGGCACAGTGAGACATTTATATCAGTTCTGGGAATGGTGAGAGCCCTCTGCAGATCCAAAAGTGCAAAGGGCCAGTTTACACTCTGTCCTTTCTAAGGATCACAGCCAGGCCTGCCATATTATTTTTCTTCTGTACAAGCTTTCATTTGACGTACAGAAGTTCTGAGCGGGAAATGAGTTTAGTGCCTTTGGTATTCATTTCTCCTTCCTGGAATTCTTACAGGGAAGCATAGAAATGGTTAATCAATTTAAAGTGTACCAATTAAGGGGCAAGCAAGTGAATAAAGGGGCTCACTCCCAAGCCTGAGCACCTCAGACACCCCCACACACACATGGTGGAAGGAAAGAACCAACTGTGTGTACACTCGCACACGGTGCATACACATACAACTAAATAAAATGTAATTAAAATTACCAATTGATTATGATGACTGACAACTACTGTAGTGCCCGACTTGTAATATCACTGGTCATTTTAACAATGATGAAAGTACCACTGTGGTGACTAAAAATTCATCAGTTCAAGACCAAAAGAAGTGACAGTTTCTTCTTATGCTCCAAAAACTTGTTTATGAGCTTTTTCCTCCCTTTTAAAATCCAAAATAATAGTAGGGTTGAAGTCCACAGAAATGAAATTTAGTTATTTTGGAATTTAATCTTGACTAAGGAATTTACTTTGTTACTATGAGACTTGGGATGCATAGGCCAGCAGTGGTGGCCCATGCCTCTAAACCCAGCACCCAGAAAGCTGAGGTAGGAGGATTATGAGTTTTAGACCAGCCTGGGCTCCATAGTGGGATCTGTCTCCAAAAACTGGATATTCTAAGGCATGAATAGGATAGTAAAGACCCGGGTCCTTCATTTATTCAATAAACTTGATTTTAGCCAGTAATTATTAAGCTGATAAAAGTACAAATTATCCAACAAATACACCAACCAAAGGTGAATTGAATTTATTGTACAAACTTATTTGGGGGTGGGGTAAACTTAGACTAGCAGCTTGTCATCTTTCTTCCTGAATAATTTCTTAAAAAGAAAAATGCTTCATATTTATCTCACCTGTATTTCATACATGGTTTCTCTGTCAGGCTTTTCAAGCTCTATAAGAGAGTAAGAGTAGAAACAAGGTCTCATACTAATTGGCTTTGTTTTGATGATAATGTAAAAAAAGTTGAGTATCATTAGCTCTGTTGTTGTTGACTTCAAAAACAGATCAAATAGATGAGAACCTGAAGCAGGCGCTGCAGAAAGACTTAAATGTCATGGCCCCAGGCCTCACTATCCAGGTAAGCTCTTTTCCTAGGAACATTCTTGTAGTTTAATCCTCTTTTCATGTTACTGGTTAGTCAACAGTTACCTAACTGAATTGCTGTGGTGAGTTGTAGGGTACCTTTCATAAATTGACTTTACATCTCTGCCAAGATGAAAATATACTGAGTGGCATTTTCTTAACTTTTAGAGGGATAAGCTGAGGCTCTTTCAAGGACACAAAGTTCATATCTCTACCAAGTATGAGGCATTTTTAAACAGTAATGGTTATTAATCAGTGTAAGACTATAATTTGCCTTCAATGAGAACATGAGAAAGGAGTTCAGACATAAGAATTGAACAACAGTTCTAGACCAACTAGATGTCACAGAGTATCAGTTGACAGTGATTACTGTAGGAGTGCTAAGAGTGAGAAGGAATTTCATGAGAGTGCCTTAGGACATCCGATGAATTAAGGTTTTAGGTAGGTCTGGAAATTTTAATTGGATTCATACGTATAAAAGAAGTAAAGTTACTTCACGCCAGGCATAGTGGTGCATGCCTCTAATCCCAGCACTCTGGCAGAGATGGGAGAATCAGGAGTCCAGTTTCACTACAGAAGAGTAAGATTCCATCTCAGAAAACTCAAAGAGAAGAGGGGAGGACTCAGTGGCACTGCTACCAAGAGTGTGTATTGGCTGTGATTGTGTGTGTGCTTCTTAAGGAGACTGGAAAGGTGGTGAGATGGGTCTCATTCCTACTCTGCAGGGGAGCTACCTAATGAAGGGGTCATTTGGACTCTCTGAAGCTAACTTTGCACATTCTTCATGGTTATCCTCTCAGTGTGGCTAGAGTAGCTTTTTCATGTTAATAGCATACGTGTGAGTGTCAGAAATTCTTCAGAGATCCTCTGAAATCTCAGTAGCTTCTAGAGCTCTTTGCCTTATACTACTAGGCATTTCTCTCTTCCTGGCTTTTCTGATATTAGTCAATAGTAGTATAAGAACCTTGACACTGTCTGTGTGTGTATACAAACTGTCTTTCAAAGAGACTGCCCAAATGTACATCCTTATCAGCAGAGTTCCAGTGACCCCACCAGGATCAGAAGCAGTGAGACATGCTGGGTTTCCCCATGTACATAGGTGAGGAGTTGTCTTTCTCTTTGAGTTGCATTTCCTTAGTTATTAGTGAAGCTGAGAGTCTTGATATTTTTCTTTGATTATCTTGTTAGTCACCTCATATCCTTTGTCCATTTTTCCATTGGATTTTCTTTTTCTTGCTGATATGTAGTAGTTCTGTATATGTTCTGGATATTTTTATGTACAAACTCAACATTGCTGTTTCTGTTAATAGTTGCTTTGGGTATTCAAGGGTCTTTATTGCTTCCATGTGAATTTTAAGATTGTTTTTCTATTTCTGTTCAGCATGTCACTGGGATTTTGATGAACATTGAATTGAATCTGCAGGTTGATCTGTGGTATAGCCACTTTCGCAGTACTCTGCCAACCCATGAGCAGGGGTGGTCTCTGTATTCTACTCTCTTCAGCTTCTTTCTTCAGTGTCTTAAAATTTTCACTTCTTAGTTAAGTTTGTTCCTAGGTTAGTTTGGTGTTTATTTTTGTTTTCATTGTGTTGTTTTTATCCTATTGTAAATGTTGTTTTTTTCTTCCTGGTTTCCTTCTTGACAAGTTTATTATTGGCATATTGGAAATAAACTGATTTGTGTATGTTAATTTTGTATCCTGCTACTTTGCTGAAATGCTTATCAGACCTAAGAGTTTCCTGGGATTCTTTAGGCACTTTAAGGTATAACATCATAGCCTCTATAAATAGGGATAATTCGACTTCTTTTTCTGTTTGTATCCCTTTTCTAATATTTCTTATTGCTTGAAGATAAGACTTCGAGTACTGTGTTGAATGGGAATGGAGAGAGTGGGCCCCCTGATCTCCATGTATATTCTGTATCTGTTCGATGCAGTATTTATCAGCCATTTTTATTTTTGAGAACTACTTGATGTATAGTTGGCAAAGATTTTTTTCCTCATTCTGCAGGCTGTCTTTTCTTTCTGTTGATTGTTTCCGTTACTGTGCAGAAGCTTTTTAATTTCACGTAACCCCCTTTGTCAATTCATATATACAACGTGTATGTATTTGTGTGTATGTGGTGTACATAGTATATGTGCATATGTATGCACCAAGTGAGCCATCTGTACATACATGTGAGAAGGCCAAAGGAAACGGTATCCTCTCTCTTTGTCTCTCTCTCTCTCTCTCTCTCTCTCTCTCTCTCTCTTTCTCTTTCTCTGCGCCTTACTCCCTTGAGACAAGGTCTCCCCTTGAGCCTGAAACTAGATTGGTGGCTGGCATACTCCAGTGATCCTCCTGTTTCTGCCCCCCAACACTAGGATTATAGGTATATATGGCCATGCCTGGGCTTTTTATGTGTATGTGAGGATCCAGATTTAGGTTCTCCTATTTGTGCAGCAACTCTAACCAACTGAACCATCTTTCCAGCCCCTGGATCTTTGTTTGTTTTAAATCCAGTCAGGCCTATCTGGTATCTGTTGGTGAGTTGAGCCGATTTACATTTAAGGTTATTGTTGAAAGATGTTTACTAATTCCTCTTGTTTTAGTAATTGGTTGGATTATTGTTTATTCCTTTCTCTCTTATTGGTGTCAGAGGTTTGGTCTTTTACTGTGTTGGACATGATGATTCCTCCCTAGCTCTCCTCTGTTCATCTCTTCCTCTAATGAATTTTTTTTTAATATTTACTTTTATTTATGTGTGTGTGCATGCACATGTGCATGCGGGTACCAACAGGCTGGAAGAGGGTGTCAGATCCCCAGGAGCTAGAGTTAATAGGTGGTGGCGAGTCACTGATACAGGTGCTAGGAATTGAACTTGGATCCTCCACAAAAGCAGCAATCACTTTTAACAGATGAGCCATCTCTCAAACCCTGTCTTTTCATTGTATTAAATTTTTATTACATATATTTATGTGGTGGTGGGGGTCAACCAAGCTATGGCTTGCAGGTGGAGATCAGAGGACACCTTGCAAGAGTATATGCTTTCCTTCTACCATGTGGATCCCAAGGATCAAACTCAGGTTGTCAGGCTTTGTGGCAAGCATCTTTATCTACTGAACCATTTTGCCAGCCCAAAGTTCAAATTTTATGTCTGGGGTGAGGCGGGAGGTGGGACTAGGAATTGAACCTATAACCTTATGCATGTGAGGCAAGTGCTCTACCACTCAGCTACAGCCCAAGCCCTGTGTTGTATTTTTGACATCTTGACTCTTAATATGTCACTGAGAGGTTCTTCTCTAGTAATTTTATTTGTGGTTCCAAATGCTTTTTTTGTTTGTTTGTTTGCATGTCTGTCTTTCTTTCTCCTGGGATATTTTCTGCTCTACTTTCATTGAATAGATTCTGTCTGCCTTTAGTATTTCTTTCAGCCTGTTCTGTTCCATGGATTTTTAGATATAGTGTCTAGATTGTATTCCAGAGTTCTTGGAAGTTGTGATTATGTTCAGTATTTTTTTCCTTATTGATGTTTGAATATAGTTTTTTGTTTTTGTTTTGTTTTGGGTGGGGTTGGGTTTTGGTTTGGTTTGGTTTGGTTTGGTTTTTGGGGTTTGGTTTTTTTTTTTTGGTCAGACTTGTCTTCCGTCTCTGGTATTCTATTTGTCATGTTTACTGGTTATCCTTTCTGCTATGTTTTTTAAAAATATGTGTTTTTATTTTATGTGTATGAGTGTTATGCCTGCATGTGTGTAAATGCACCTGTCATGCAGTGCCTGTGGAGGTCAGAAGAAGGCATCAGATTTCCCTGGAAGTGAAGTTACAAACCGTTGTTAGCCACAATGTGGGTGCTGGGAATCTGACTGGGTCCTCTGTAAGAGCAGTCAGACCTCTTAACCACTGAGCCGTCTCTCCAGCCCTCCACTGTGTTTATTTGATTCACAGTTTCTCATTTCTAACATTTTGAGTTTGGGGAGATGCTTGTTATCTCTTCTTCTTCCTCTTTTCCTTTCAATTTCCTTGCTGAATTTTTCTTCCATGTTGAAGTTTTGATCATTTTCACTAGAAACTTTTGAAATCAACTGGCATTTTACCTATTTTAGTATCTGTGGGTTCAATAATTGAGGAATTATGATATTTGGAAGGAGCTATATTGCCTTGGCTTTTCATGGTTCTTGATTCCTGTGTTGGAGTTTGCACATTGTTGGTTTGGATAGATCTTCCTGTGTTGGGGAGACATCTTATTGGGCAGTCTATTATTGAAAGCTCCTCAGTAGTACTATCAGTAACATATATCCTAAACCCTGGAGCCTAATCACTAAGGTCTAGACCAGTGAGATACCCTATCTAAGAAACAAGGTGGAGGCCTGGAGAGATGTCTCAGACAGTAAAGAATTTGCCACACAAGCATGATGGCCTAAGTTTAATCCTTAGCTCCTACAATTTAAAAAGAAGGCCAGACATGCAAGTACTTGAGGATTCCTGGGCATGCAGTCCCAGTGAGAAGCTGTGTCTAAAAATCCAAGGTGGGCTGCTCCTCCAAGGTTGACCTCTAGCTTCCACCTGCAACACATGCTCATTCACCCAGATACACACACACACACACACGCACGCACGCACGCACGCACGCACGCACAAGGTGGACCGCACCTGAGTAATGACATTCAAGGTTCACCTCTTGGTATCTGTATATGCATGCCCACATGTACATGCACACCCATACAAAGCACACACATACACAAAAGAAATACACTTAAAATCAGTTACAGGCCACCAATGACCCTAAAACTGGAAATGACAATGGCTGTATGTGCTGGATAGCTTTAGTGTCAACTTGACACACCTGGGTTGAGGGAGCCTCAATCAGGGAATTGCCTCTATTGGACTGGCCTGTGGCCATGTCTGAGGGGCATCTTCTTGATGAGTGATGTGGGAGGGCCCAGCCCACTGTGGGTGGTGCCACCCCTGGGCAGGTGGGCCTGTGTTGCATAAGAAAGCAGGCTGAGCAGGAGCCGAGGGAGCAAGCCTGTAAGCAATGTTCCTTCATGGCCTGTGCTCTAGCTCCTGCCTCCAAGTTCCTGCCCTGAGTTCCTACCTTGGGCTCCCTGATGAACTGCGTGTGACCTGGGAGATGTAAGACAAACCCTTTCCTCCCCAAGTTGGTACTGGTCAGAGTGTTTTGTCACAGCAATGAAGAACAAACTAAGACACTGTAGAATGCATAGTGTGGAAATGACAAATGAACGAGATGAAGAAGACAAGGAGAGAGGAGGACAGGAGCCAAGGTTAAACAGAAGGAGAAGAGTGGAGAATGTTAGGGAGGGGAGAAGTGATTAGAAAGAACCAGGAAAACCAAAATGACATTCTCCAATAATGAAGAGTTCAAAAACAAAAATAAGTGTAAGCTGGAGAATAAAAAACTTAGGGGGCTGGAGAGATGGCTTGGTGGTTAAGAGCAATGGCTGGATCACAGGGTTAAAAAGGAACAAGAGTACCCAGGTTCAGTTGCCTGAACCCATAGACCTGCTTACAATTACAGCTGTCAGTAACTCCAGTTCCAGGGGCTCAGTCAGCCTTTTCTGACCTCCATGTGCATTGCATGGTACACTTGTGTCCATGCAGGCAGAACATTCATACACATAAAATTAAAATAAAATTTAAAAATAAAATGTTAAGTAACTTTGAAGTATTAAGGAAATAGTAAGATAAAGTCAAAATACTACTAAATATGGAGCAGGAGGACATACAGGAAGCAAATAACTAGGAAAAGAAAATATTGCCCCCATGTGGAAAAATATTCCTAAACAAAATTAGGTGAATGCATGAAGAATAACAAATAAAAACATTAAAAATTATTTAAATTCAATAAAGAAAAAAATCCCAACTGTATTACAGAAGTGTCAGGGGAACACAGGGTTAAAAAAGAAAAAGGAATAAAATGTTAAACCAGCTTCTTTCTAGGGATTGCCAGTTATCTGCATAGAGAACAAGGGGCTTGTTATACTTATGGACTCTTGTTTTTCCTGTAGTTTATGCTGTTGCTGAATATATTGAACAAGTGTCTGGTGTCCACCAGAGCTGTGTTCACCACAGTGGTGTTCCTTTTTCTGAGTACCAGAGGTCTCTGCTGGCCACACTTTGCATTCTGTAGGCTGGGGAGATTTTCTTACCTTCCTTGGACACCCTGACTATACTCCTGGTGGCTAATGTTTTAGCTGGGGTGTCTCCAGAGAGCTTTGGGAGTATGGAGAGTAATCACAGCACTGAGGTCAGTACAGGTAGAGGACCTGCCCTCTTTCAGGAGCTCTTCCTAATCACTCTGCTAGTGGGACGCAGCTGTGTTATCACCTCTGGACCTTGAGAGTCCTCACACTATACAGCTATGATAGGTGGCTCCAGAGTCAGATCCTCCCACTGACCTCAAGGTCAGAGCTATCAAACTCCACGGTTACTCTCAGTTAATGATATCTCTTCTCCAGTGTGGGTGGGGCTTTCTCTCCCTATGTACTTCCCAGGCTGAGGTGAGCCTTCTGCCACCTGTACCCTTCAGCTTATCAGGGTCTGGCACTCCTGTTCTGCACAACTGCCTCTCTGGACCTTCCCTTACCCAGAGGCCATAGCAGGCTAAAATGATGCTTCCTGATGTCCCCTAGTTTCCTGATCTCGGGCCCTCAGAGTAGCTCAGTTTTTAACAATGGATTCTCAAGCTGGCTCGGGCTGCTGTCCTCTAGTTGTATAGCATGGTAAATAAGATTTCTCTTCACTACTGATGGAGAATCACTATCTTACCAAAACCCACAACTGTATTGGAGGCTTGTGAGAGCTATGAGCTTGTCCAGAAGGAAGGACTGCTTATCTGTGGTCTGGCTACCCTTCACTACGGTCAAGGATCTGTTCAACCAAGGCTGTGTAGGACTGGCTTCTTTTGCTATGTGTCTTTTTCTCCTCCTTCCTTCTCTTTTCCAGTATCCTTTCACTTCTTTTGGGTTTCTGAAGCTTTTCCTCTATTTCTTTTTGGGATATAGTCTGTTTTTGTTATGCTTAATACTTTACGACTCACATGGAAGTAGCCTCTGGACTGCTGTCTTTCCCAGAAGTCCCCTGAGATTTCTTGCCTATTACATTTTGAAGAGTTTTCCCTATGTATTCCTCTGACAGATTTAGTTTCAGATCTTAAAGTCTTTGATCCATTTGGAATTGATTTTTGTACATGCTGAAAGATAGGTATCTAGTTTCTTTGTGGGGTTTTTTGGGTTTTTTTTTTTTTTTTTTTTTTTTTTGGTCTTTCAGAGACAGGGTCTCCCTGTAGCCCCAGCTGTCCTGGAACTCACTGTGTAGACCAGGCTGGCCTTGAACTCACAGAGATCCTCCTGCCTCTGCCTCCCCAGTGCTGGGATTAAAGGCGTGCACCACCACGCCCGACCTGTGTGTGTTTTTTTTAAATTTTATTTTATTTATTTATGTGTATGCGTGTATTGCCTGCATGTAGGCAAGTATACTCGTGTTGTGCAATGCTGGTGGAGGTCAGAAGAGGCCGTCGGATCCCCTGGAACTGGAGTTATGGACGGTTGTTAGCTGCCATCTGGGTGCTGGGATTCGAACTTGGGTCCTCTGCAAGAACAGCCAGTGTTCTTAACTGCTGAGCCATCTCTCCAGCCCCTAGTTTCTTTCTTTTACATGTGAATATCCAGTTTTCCCACTACCATTTCTTAAAAAGGCTGTCTTCTCCTCCGATGTATATTTTTGGTATCTTTGTCAAAAATGGGGTGGCAGTAGTTGTATGGGTTTCTATCTGGATCTTCTGTTCTATTCCGTTGATTTACATGTCCATTTTTGTGCCAGTACTAAACTGATTTTGTTACTCTGACTCTAGGATAACTTAAAATCAGGTTGGTGGTATATCCAGCATTATTATTTTGGCTCAAGTTTGCTTTGGTGTTTTTGGTCCCATATGAATTTTAGGATTGCTTTTTCTATTTCTATTAAGAATGTCACTGGGAGGGGGCTTAAGAATTGGCTTAGCAGTTAAGAGCACACTCTTCTCTTGCAGAGGACCTGAGTTCACTTCCCAGCACTCATGTCAGGCAGCTTACAACCACCTGTAAGTTGAGCTCCAGAGATGATGCCTACTTCTAGCCTCCACGGACACTAGCACTCACATGCACAAACATACACACCTATACATAATTTAAAATAAAAGTTTTTTAAAAATTCTTTTAAGAATGTCATTGTCATTTTGATTGCATTGAATCTGTAGATTTCAGTGATACAGCAATTTTCTTTTTTTTAATTTTATGTGTATGAGTATATTATACGTGTGTAAGTGTACCCATGTTGTGCAATGCCTGCAGAGGTCAGAAGAGCGTGTTGTAGTCCCCTGGAACTGGTGTTACAGACAGTTGTTAGCCACTGTATGGGTGCTGGGAATCAAACCCAGGTCCTCTGCAAGAGCAGCCAGTGCCCTTAACCTCTAAGCCATCTCTCCAGCCCCAGCAGTTTTCATTATAGTAATTTGCTGCTAATGAGCATGGGGGAACTTTCTATCTTCTAGTGCGTTCTCTAGTTTCTTCAGTGTCCTAAAGTTTTCACTGTAGAGGTCTTTCACATCTTTGGTTAGGTTTATTGCAAGATGGTTTTTGTTTGTGTTGGGGGGAAGGTATGGAGGCTATTGTGAATAAGATTGTTTTCTTGATTTTTTTTATCCCGGCATGTCATTAGGAAGGCTACTAAGATGGTGTATTGTGTATATTGATTTTTCTGAATCTTTGCTGAAAGTGCTTATCAAGTCTTAAGTTTTCTGGTGGCATCTTTAGAATATTTTACTTATAGGTTATGCTATTTGCAAATAAAAATACTTCAACTTCTTCCTTTTTATACTTTGTATTTCCCTCTTGTCTCATTGCTAAGATCTTGGGCACTATATTAAGAATGGAGAAATTGGATACCGTTTTCTCGTCCTGATTTTAGTGGAAATGATAAATTTTTTTCATTACGGTTTTCTAATGGATTGAAATAAGCTATATTGAAACCCTTTAAACATTTCCTCCAAGATTTGGGGTGGGGGTTGGTTTGTTATTTTTTTTCATTTAACTTTCTTTTTTCTCCTCTGACAGGTTTGAAGTCTTCCTAATGCTTTATTGGCTTCTTTTGTTGGGTGAGGCCAGGCTGGCATACTTTCATGGCCTTTTATCCCTTTAAATGTGTAGAAATGTAGATGGCATAAGGAACTATGGGGTTTTAAAGTCCACTTTTTTAGTGATATTCTTAGAATTGCATCTTTAGTTCATGGGAAATGCACTTTGGTTTTCCTTGTGAGGTAGGGCTTCAGTCCTCCCCAACCCATTGGGTGGCAGCAGTGGCCTTTTGTCCTCTCCATACTTTCATTTTTACCTTTTCTACTTCATTTTCTGCCCAGTAGCAAAGATCTTTTGAATTTACTTATATTCATTTTTTTGTTTTATGAAAAAATTACTGAATGAAAAATATATATATAGCCTTGAAATTCATTTCCTCCATTGTTTTTGTTAATTTGTCTTTTTATGAAAAAGTTTCTTTTAATAGTTGTAATGCAGTTTTAAACCTTCAGGTCTATTTTTCAGCCTTCTATTTTATATATTTTTTAATTTTCTTTATTATTTTTATTTTAATGTGTATGTGTGTATTGCCTGCATGTAGGCAAGTGCACCCGTGCTGTGCAATGCCCACGGAGGTCAGAAGACACTGTCGGATCCCCTGGGACTGGAGTTACGGATAGTTGTTAGCTGCTATGTGGGTGCTGGGATTCAAACCCGAGTCTTCTTCAAAAACAACCAGTGTTCTTAACCACTGAGCCATCTCTCCAGCCCCCAGCCTCCTGTGTTTAACACACTACTCTGTGGTTGTCATCATTCAACTTTGGTTGGGGTTTTTTTATGTGTTTTACATGGACTTTCTTAGTTTGTTTTTTTGTTTGTTTGTTTGTTTTTGTTTTTTTTAAGTTAGATAGTTATGCCAAAATAAAAATCTTGTTTTTCCCCTCCAGAGTTAGTAATTCCCCAGTATCTCAGACAGCAGAGTTTAGTTCTTTACATAGTACTCAATATCTTAAATTCTCTTAATTTATTTGCCTTTTGTTTTTGTCTCATGTCTTTAAATTTTTTAATGCCATGGTAGCAATCTTGCTGTGTTGTTCACTACTGGATCCACAGTATCTAGAATAAACAGCAGTCAATACATTTTGCTGTCTACGTACATAGATGGTTGTATTCATCCTGACCATGGAGATTTGTCTAGGTTGAGCCAGACAAGATTCTTCCTTGATGGTTCAGACCTATCAAGCTAATTCCCATAAGGAGAAGGTTTGGTAGCAGTTCACCATGCATTATTTCCTTGTTAAACCCAGTGGCCTTGTCTTCTTGCTTTGGGGCTCTTAGACTTAGAAGGGCCATTCCATCCAAGTGGCACCGTGTCTTGCCTACTGCTTATCTCTCCCTGTTGGTGTACAGTGGCAAGGGCCAGTGGGAGAGTTTGTTGAATATAGATAATTTCCTAAAGCCAGTGAGCTGCTACATAAGTCTGGCAAGGAGCTGTAAGGGGCACTGGTTCCAGGGGCAGTTTTGAGGAGCTGCTGTTGAAGTATTTGACAGTTATGAAGTCATTGAAAATTTACCCATTTCTGAGTACCCTGCATAAGGAGAGAAGAACGCATTGGTAAAGCAGCAAAGAACCAAGCTGCCTGGGGAGGGTAGCTTTGTACAGCCAGAAACTACAGATCCCCTTTGACTACCTCTCTCTTTGAGCCCTCCGAATAGGATAATACGAGGAACGAGGTGGCTTAACCCAAAACACATTTCTCTCAGGACAGTTAAGGTCAAATAATTGGTTCTCTCCACCCCTACCTTCGGATCAGATAGGCTGGATCCAAACCTTTTGGCTAGCTAATAGTTTGGGTGCATGCCACCTCATTTTGCCTGATATATTAGATTTACAAGTTACAAGGTGTTCTGTATTTGTTGTTTGAAAGCCCCTGCCATCTTTCATCTAGCCCTTGGGCTCCTCTTTGGAGGAAGCTTGAAAATGTTTTCCAAGTTTCTGGAAATTTGGCCCAGAAATTGGAGATCTCTGCTCCCTAGTTGCAGTAGTGGGGAACTTGTGTGAGTTTTCACAGCAGGCTGAGGAAGCAGTTGTCTTCATCCTGTTCTCTAGGTACTTCCTTCTGAGAGTGACAGAAATTGAGCAAAAAAAAAGAGAGGCTATTTTAGGGTCTCAGTTTTGCTTTTAAATGAAAGAGTGGCTAATTCTCTTCTGGAGCTAAGCAAAGGTTGGAGTTTTTAAGGCATCAGAAGCTGCCAAATACTGTTTTTGTTTTCATGGTGCTAGGAATCCAACCCATGATGCTGTTTTATATGTACTAAGATCCCCTTGTGTTTTTTATTTATTTATTTATTTCTCCACAACACTGAAGAATTCATGATTTTTTTTTTTTTTTTTTGCCTTTTTGAAGTAGGGTCTCCCTGTAGCCCCAGCTATCCTGGAACTCACTATGTAGACCAGGCTGGCAGGCTGGCCTTGAACTCACTCGCAGAGATCCACCTGCCTCTGCCTCCTGAGTGCTGGGATTAAAGGCGTGTGCCACCATTTTTTTAAAAAAGTCAAAAAACCTTGAAAGTTAAAAAATAAAATAAGATCCATGGGCTTAAATATGATTTTGTAACTTAAACATTTAGCTATCTTTCAGAGGGAAATTAAATCATCAGCAGTGTTTTGTGTATATTTGCAGTGTAGATGGAGGTTGCAGGAGTTTAATGAGTAAAAGCAAAAGTTTTTAGAGAGACCAGGTTCTTGGTTGTAGAAAAGTCAGCCTTAAAGCCAACACTTTGCAAGTCAATAATCTTTTTTTTTTCATTTACTATTGATTTTATTTGAAATTTTTAGGAAGAAATTTAGCACTGTATGACAACCTTGTAAGCAATTATTAAAGTCACTAACAGAATGCTTCTTTGCATTGATTTTAAGAGATTGCTTAGAGGAAAAAGCCTGGTATTTGATGTTTAATTAGTTGATTTTTCGTTTGTTGGCCAAGTCTTGTGTGATTTTCCAGCACTAATCAGCTGCCAATAATTCTTCGACAAGTCAATAATCTTAATTATGCCAAATTACACTATGATTAGGAAAACAAAGTGTTAGTAAAGAATGTCTACAAGTAAGCTTTGTTCTAAGTGTGTTTTCAGGGAGAAAGAATGGAAGCTTTGAGTTGGTGCTTATTACCTGTCAGGCTTTGAGCTATGCATTTATACCTAATACCAAGTGATTCCAGCTTTAGGAAGTGATTAATTTTCTTGCTAGATACAGTATTCAATTACACATACTGACCTGGGTTTTTTATTTACTTTTTGACTCCTGAATTTACATTTTCAACTTTGTACCTTTGACTACCTTGTTTCTTTTGATACTTTTGCAAAGTATCTTCTAAGGGAAACCTTCTCCCTAGTTTATTTCTTCACTGAAGATGGTAGATTTTTCTCTTACAGCCCCACATCACTTCAGCAAACAAGGAGCTGATCTTTGATCTGACTGTGGTGTGACAGCAAGCAAAGTAGACGTTCTAGCAGGATCCCTACACAGACTCGTGAGATGTGCTGTCGTGGTTAGGGTCAACTTGGGAAGTTCTTCTTTAGAAGACATAGTTAAAAAGACATTTTTGTTCTTGCTGTCTCGTTTTGGTGTGGGGATAGGATCTAACTCTGCAGCCCAGAATGAGCTTGAACTCCTCATTCTCTTGCCCTCTAAGTGCTGGGATTATAGGTGAGCCACCGTGCCTGGTTTTTATTTTGTCCTTTTCACTTTATATTTTAGGCTGTACGTGTTACAAAACCCAAAATCCCAGAAGCCATAAGAAGAAATTTTGAGTTAATGTGAGTAACATGAATGGGATCCTCATATTTCATTTAGAGCTATCCCCGTAATAACACACCAATCTAGAGAAAACATCCAGAAGGAAGGTATTACTTGCTGGCATTGGATAAATACCTGTTTTTCTGTATTTCCAGCAGTATTACCTATGATGTGGAGCCTTACTAGATTTCTTTTTATGTACAAACATTTCCAAAACATTGTCAGTGACTAAAGATGCAGTTTGCTGTGAAATTATTGCTTAAGCCATAAGAACTCTGAATAGAACCTTAAATTAAATATTAATAGAGGAGAGAAATTGTTATAGTTGAAGAGAATGTCCATTTTTTGTTGCCTCATTGTAATGGTAAAGAATAGATACCTAGCTGGTAAAAAGTTTAGTTTTTCATTCATTGTAATAATTAAACCTGAATCTTTGTACACTGCCTGTGGAGAAAGTCTTGCTTGAGTTTGAGTTGGCTCCTGATAGTCTTATTTATGTGTCCAGGAACAGCTATGAATGAGAAGTTTCTTGTTTAGTATGGAATTAGTTCCTAAGTGTTTTGAGGATCTGTTTAATCATAAAACTTAAAATATTTGAAATGGCTGTATTCTCACAATAGGTACTAAAAGAAGAAATAATTCTTTAGAAATTTTGATTGTTGAAAGGGAAAATACAAGATACTGAAGGAAAAACAGCTTTGCTTACCTAACATGCTCAAGACTCAGTTCAGTCCCCAGCACTTGGGGAAAACACGTACACGCACTCAGGGGTCCAAGGAATAGTAATAGTGCTCAAGTATGTACTTGAGTCCTCTTTGTTCCTGTCCATATTCTGTCATATAGTTTGTTGTCATTGTTGTTGTGTTTTTCTATTTCATTGTAAACCTCTGCTTTAAGCCTGTAAAGCGTGAAGTAGCAAGCTGGGCAGTAGATCATGAATCTGAGCCACTTACAGAAAAAATGTTGTTTATTCAAAGTTCAAATATTTTACACTTTAGATATGATTGCTTCTAGTGGTAAATGAATTCTGTGTTCACCTTCCCCACCCCCTCTTCAGTCAGTCCAGGGCATCACACATGCTAAGCATAAAACTACATCCTCAGACCTGAATGTCTGTGTTTCATCCCTATTACCACAAAGGAGGGAGGGAAAGAGGGAGGGAGGGGGAAAATAGAATCTTTTCTAATTTTTACAGTGTTTTGCTTCACAGGGAGGCAGAAAAGACAAAGCTCCTTATCGCTGCACAGAAACAAAAGGTTGTGGAAAAAGAAGCTGAGACCGAGAGGAAAAAGGCTGTTATAGGTACTTGGATTTGTCTGTGAAATGAGTATCTCTAAGTATGAGTGCTCAGAGTTTGTCCTGTACTTTGTCAGTCTCATGCTGGATAGTGAGATAATTCAAATAAAATAGCATTATGTGTAATGGAGAATTCTGGAAACTTCATCATACACTCTGATGTCCTTTCAAAGTAAGTTGAGCCAGAAGGTAATGAAACACAGCCCGGCTCATTTCAGCTCTTGCAGCTTCGTTCTAGGAGCAGCTGTCAGTTTATTCCGGTGAGTTATTGCTGAAGACTTAGTTTCCAGGTTATTTTTATTTTAAGCACCACTGTGCGCTTAGGTATCGTTTTCAATGCCGCCAATTCACACATGTGCAAGAATTTTCCTAGAGCAGCGTTGTTCAGCCTGGGTATGGGACAGTATCTCACTACCGGCTTTTTTTCTGAGCCATGATGAGTTAGGGTCTAAATACTGAGAGAATTTAATGTTTTCGCAGCATTTTAACACAGTAATATTTTTTGTATATTGAATCTAATAAAATAGAACTTACAGGGTTTTTTTTAATATTTTTATTTTTTATTTTATATGTATGAGTGTGTTGCCTGCATGTATGTGAGTGCACCTGTGTCGTGCAATGCCACCAAGGTCAGAAGACAGCTTCAGATTCCCCTGGAACTGGAGTTAAGGACAGTTCATAGCCACCATGTGGGTACTGGGAATCGAACCCAGGTCCTCTGCAAGAGCAGTCAGTGCTCTTAACCGCCGAACCATCTCTCCAGCCCCAAACTTACAGTTTTATGTTCTACTTTTTAATTTTACTTTTCTAGCAATTTAATTTTATTATAATTAGTCATTGGTTTCTACCAGATTATTCTTTAAGAACAAGTAATTGAGCAGCACTTCTAGAAAACATCCCTGAAAATAAAATTGCTGGTTCGTAGGATGTGTGTATCCTCCTAGCGTACTGCCAGATTACACTCTTAAGAGTGGTTCTTCCATTTTACCCTCTCTTCAGTGTGAGTTCCAATTTCTTTGCTGGTATATTTGAGTTCTCCTTTCTGTGTGTCCTCCTCACCCCTTGGAGTTATTAGAACTTCAGGCATTTATGTCAGTTCAGTGGTGGACATAGTGTCACATAATTTCAATTTTAACTTCTCTGGTTATTGGTAAAGTTGTTTATTGGTCATTCAGGTTTCCTTTTTTTTCTTCAAGGTGTATTGCCTTTTAATATCTTTAGCCAGTTATTTGATTCCTTTTTTGAACTGGTTTATAGGAGGTCTTTATATTTCTTGGGTACTAGTTAATCCTTTCCAAAATTTATGCATTACAAATGTCTTTTCTTGATTTTTGGCTTACTATTGAACTATGAAATTTCTTTGACATATATATATTAATTTTCACATAGTCAAGATCATCTTTTCCTTTGTGGCTTGCTCCTTAAGAATTCTTTTGCAGCTAAGTGTGATAGTACATGCCTTTAATCCCAGCACTCGGGAGGCAGAGGCAGGCAAATCTCTGTGAGTCTAAGGCTACCCTGGTCTACCTAGTGAGTTCCAGGCCAGCTGAGGCTACAGTGAGACCCTGTCTCAAAGAGACCCCCCCCCAAAAAAAAATTCTTTTGCTATCATTAAGTAACAAATCCATTCTAAAAGTTTAAAGTTCTGCTTTTTGTTTGTAGGGCTTTAATCCATGAAGAATTTATTGTAGTGTTTAACATGGCATAGAAATTGAGTTTTTATTTTTCCAAATGGTGAGCCAGTTGTTTAGACAATTGAGTACTTCATAATTTCCTCTATTTTGAGTGTAAATTGTGTTATGTAGTAAGATCTTATATATAATGTGCTTTGGCGATAGGTTCTGCATTTTGGTGTCTCAGTTTTTTGGTTTTGGTCTATGTTTTCCCTATTAAACAGTTTTACCCTCTGAGAGGATGATTCTCCTTAGCTACTGTTGACTATAACTGTTATTTAGTCCTAGCTATTCCTGAAATTGGCCTGGGCTATTCTAGGTCCTTTATTTGTCCATGTAAATGTAAAAGCTAAGTCAGACTCTATAAAATGCTATTTTAGGATTTTTTATTGGAACTTCAATGAATGTATACTTATTTATACAATATTTATGATACTTATAAAACTGTTATATTTCTCTGTTTATGAGAAACAACTTTTAAGAAGTATCTAATTTGGGGCTGGGAAGATGGCTCAGCAGTTAGAGTGCAAGCTTGAGACCAGAGTTCGAATTCCCAGAAACCCACAAAATGCAGGGTGTGTACAGTGGCTCACCTGTAATCCTAGCCTTAGAAGATGGGGATGGACTCCCCAGAGTAAGCTTGCTGGCAAGGCTGACCATATTGGTGAACTCTAGGTTTGATTGAGAGACCCTGCCTGGATGAATAAGGTGGAAAAGCAACAGAGGGTGATTCACTGATAATCAGCCTGGGCTTCCAGGTGCACGTGGGAACACACAAACATGGAAAATGGAAAAATAGAAAAAAATTTTTTTCTTAAAAGTCCTTGACATTTGTTAGAAATGTATTCCTTTTAAAGGTGTATACTTTTAAGGTTTGGGGTTTTTTGTTTGCTTTGGTTTTTGCTGTAAGTAGGCTTTTTGGGGGGTGTCTTTTTGAGACAGGGTCTCCCTGTAGCCCCAGCTGTCCTGGAACTCACTGTGTAGACCAGCGGGCCTTGAACTCACAGAGATCTGCCTGCCCCTGCCTCCCGAGTGCTGGGATTAAAGGCATGCGCCACCAAGCCCGGCAAGTAGGCTCTTTTATAAAGGCATATTTTCTAAATCTTCATTGCTTTTGTATACATGTTACTGATATTTTAATTTAGCAGTCTTATTGAAAATGCTATTGTTGCAAACACTATCCGGTTTCCCTTGTGAGCATTTGTAATAAGGACAATTCTGGGGTTTTCCTTTATATAAACTTTACACCTTTTATTTCTTCTTGTTGTCTTATTACCTTAAGCTGTGAATTCCTGTGCAGTATACAAAGTGATAGGCATTTTTGTCTTACCCCAAACTTTAAATAGTTACGTTAATAATTTCTGTCTAGCATTTAATAGTCAATGGTTTCCTTCTGTTCTTGGCTTGCCAAGAGCCTTTATTAAGAATGACTGTTAAGGCACACGCCTTTCATCCCAGAACATGGGTGGCAGAGGCAGGCTGATCTCTGTGAGTTCCAGGCCAGCAGGGGCTGCAAAGAGACTCCCTGTTTCAAAAAGACCAAAAAAAGAAAAAGAATGACTATAAAAATTTTTTGTTTATGTTCAGTTAAACATATGATTTTCCTTTTAAGTTGTTAATATGGTAGATTATATTAATAGGTGTGAATTTTCTTTATATTGCTGTATTAAACCCACTTGGTCGTGGTATAGAAAATTCATGATCTCTATAAAGTTTGCTGACAATTAAAAAAATTTTCTTTTCCTTTTTTATAAATGAGCTCAGCTTGCCACGTCCTTTTCTTATAGACTCCAGGATTTGCTTATTTGTATTTTGCTTTGGGGCTTAGAGGTTGTTTTTGTTTTGTATCATCTTCAAACCTCAAAGACTTGAAGAGCATTTATTTCCTGGAACCTTATATCTATGTATTACCTCCTTTTCGGAAGTTTCACAAAACTGGTGAAAACCACTTTGCTCCAATACGGTTTGTGCTTTTTGTTTGCTTGTACTTTCTCCGTAACATCTAACCTGCTGCTTGGATTTCTCTGTTGTGTATTAGTCTGTTCCATTATTTGTTTCTTTCTAAGTTTTGGCAATTATGTATTGATTGAAAATTGTCAATTTCTGTGATGGTTCAGATTTGGAGGCATAAATTTATAGAATTGACCTACAACTTTGAAAATACCTGCCAAGTCTGTATGTTGCATTTTCCGTAGGTTGTCTATTTGTACCTTCCCTTTCATTCGGTCAGTTTTGACGTTTCTTATTTTATTTGGTTTTGGTTTAATTGATGCTTTCATTCCAGTGCTATTTATACTCATTTTTATTAGTTCCTTCTTTCTACACACTTTGAGTTAACTTGTTGGTTCTTAATTCATTAACTTTGAATTTTTTTAAAAATGGAAGCATGTAGGATAAATTTTTTTTCTGAGTACTGTTTTGTGTCTTGCAGGATTTTTTTTTTTTTTTGGCTTGTTAGTGTTTAGTTTTAATTCTTTTAAAAAATTTCCATTATAATTTCATCTTTGATTCATGAGTAATTAATTATAAGTATACTGTTTGGTTTTTGGCTCAGTGAGTTTTGAGCCTAGGTTTTTATTACTGGTTTTCAGTGTCATTTATAGTCAGAAAATAAAAATTTTTATATGAACACTTGTTGAAAGTTGCCTTGTGGCCCTTTTCCATAAATGTTCTAGTTATGCTTGAAAACATTGACTGTGTAGTCTGTTTATTGGATTCAGGTTTCTCTGTAGATGCATTGTGTCAGGCTTATGAAAGATATTGATCACATCTTCTATATTCTTCTAATTTTTGTCTTCTTGAGCTACCAACTGCTGAAAACACTGTGTTAAAATTCCCTGCTATAATTATGTATTTGTTGAGTTGTAATTTTTAAGGGCATTTAGGTTCAGGGTCGCTGGAGATTTCCTCCTATTTTATATAATGTTCTTTATCCCTGAATATATTTTTGTGACTTAAGACCTCTGTTGGCCAATGATAATACAGTTGTGCCAGATTTCTCTTGGTTATTTTCTTGATGTATCTTTCCATCTTTTTACTTTCAACTTTTCTATGTCATTATGTTTTAGGTGTGTCTCTTATAAACAGCATATAGCTGGATTTTGTTATCTTATCCAATGTGAGAATCTGTCTTTTTAACTGGTGAGTTTTAGTCTTTTTATATTTATTGTAGTTACTACTGTGTTTGGATTTGTGTGTTATCACTCAATTGTGTGCTATTTACCATGCATTTTTTCCTCCAATTCTTTTTCCCTTCATCTCTGATTGGTATTAAATGAGTTGTTTTCATTCCTTTTCTTTACTTGACTAGAAGTTTTACATTCTATTTTCAGAATGTACAACTGGTCATCACTTGTGAAATGTTAACAGGCATGTCTGATCTGACTTGGTGAAGTCTGAAGTTAATCATTCTTTGTTCTCTTCTTGCATACTACTTGGAAATGCTTTAGTTCTCACCCCTGTCCTCTAGTCTCACCTTACTGTTGCCCTGTAGTCTAGTTTCATGTTGTTTTTACCCTCTCATTACCTACTGTCATCATTACTATTACAGTAAATGTTTACTTTGATTTAGAAATGTCGAGTAATCTTTTCCTCTGATTCTCATAGTTCCTCCTTTTTGTCTGCTAGTTTGTTGTTTTTCTAGTTTTGTATTTCTAGTGAAGGCTAAGGAACAGAAAGCTTGTTCAGGCTTTTTTGGTCTAAAAGTGTTTTTATTTTATTCTTAGATGGTAATTTAGTCTAAATTCTGCACCAAACACCACTTTGGCAGTAGTACTGTTTTTTTTCCACTCTTGTATGTGATACAAGCATGCCAATGGTCTGATTGTTCTTTCTGAGCAGTCACTGTTCTTATGTTTTTAAGATCACTCTAGATTTGAATGTTTTCCAGTTTCACTTTGACCTGTTGAGGTAAAGGAAAGCGTGCTTTGAGCAGACAGGTACAGTTCTTTAGGCCCCCTTTCTTGAGAGTTACCACCTCTAGAGGTCTTGGTTTCTTCAGGAGTCATTTCTAACGTGGCCAGGTTTGGAACACTACCCACATCCTTCTCCCTCTCTTCTGTGGTAACCGCCTCAGACTTGCCACTGCACAGGTTCTCGGCTCTCCTTTGCTGTGTCTTAGAGGCTGTCTTTCTTATGAACTTGCAGTGCATTGAAACAGATGTTGTTTTATGTAACGTTTCAAGGTATTAACCAAAGGATTTTTCTCATTAGTTTACTCTTTCACCTTTCTAGAATTCCAAGTCTGGTCATGCTTTTCATTGGTTTATTCCCATGTGATGAACAACATACCTTGAGTTTATGCTTATAGCTAAATGTGTAGCCCAGTAGCTTCTCTTTAAGTTAGAATCATATAGCTTGATTATACTCTGGTGGGGAAAGGGAACTATGTCCTGAGGTAATTGGTAAAGGGTACTGCTTTCTGAGAAGAAGAAACACTTGGAGATTTTCTGTCACTTGTTTTTCCCCAGAGGCTAGTGATATAAGATATGTTAAAATAGCTATTGAGACCTTTGGGGACTTGATTCTTTCCTTACCTCACACCATATCCCATACCAAAGTCTACAGGTGTTTAAGTTCCTTATATAAGGTGGAATATGTTCCATGTAACTTACGCACATTCTTCCTTACACCCTAAGTCATCTCTAGATTATTTATACCTATTATAATGAAAGTGCTATGTTAATGGTTATACTATATCATTTAGGAAACGATGACCAAAAACAGTGTGCACGTTGAACACACATTTTTTTTTATATTTCCCAATATTTTCAATCAGCATTTCCTTGAATCTGTGGCTACAGAGGACAAGGTGTCCTCACCATCTTTGCCTGAAAAGGAAAAGTGAGAATGTTGTTTAAGAATTACAGCAATTAAAGTGTAATTGGAGTTTTTTTTATGGTAGGTCCTGGGTGTTCGGGTTTAGGTGGAGGTTTTCCACAGGTAGTTTTTCCTGTGTGTATTTGTACACTGTGGTTAACGTGCTCACTATCCTTACTTACTTTTGACCTTCTCAGATTAATTTCCTTAATTTCTGTTTTATCTTTACAGCAGGACTGTTCCTCCATTTGTATTCATTTCCTTATGTCGTATTCTTGATGATAACTTAGCAGTAGATCCTGAATATAGTAAAACCAAGCTTCTTGACCTGTCATTCAAAACAGGTTTTCTGGCCCTCTTTCTAGTCTTATTCTTCACTGTCTTGTCACCTGCTCTATCTCCTATCTCCCTGTGGCTTTTTTACTTATTCCTACGTGTTTTCCTTTATGCTTCCTGGCATGCTCCCCACCCCACCCCCAGAACATGTCCATTATTCCTGTAAACTGCCTTCTAGAAGGTGTTCCTTGATTTAATTTATGTTCCTCCTGCCACTTCATCCCATTGTCCATGTGGCCATGCATTTCTGTGCTGGTTTTGTTCTGTGATAGCTTTCATAGGCATTGTTTTTCACCATTAGCTTGTGAACCATTGCTCATGAAAAACTGGAACTGTTAACTTTTGTGAATCCCTCTTCCCACAAAATGCGCTATCACAATAGACCTGTGATGAAAGAAAGTCCCTTTCTCCCTTTGAGTTGTTTGTAGAACAGGAAGCCATAAAGCATTATGTCATTAGTGTTAGACTGTGTGCTGCTGATTCTGAGTGCTTTGGGAATTGGAGATGCTTCTGATATTTTCTTTTGTAATGGTTATAGAAGCAGAAAAGATTGCACAAGTGGCAAAGATTCGATTTCAGCAGAAGGTGATGGAGAAAGAAACTGAAAAGCGCATTTCTGAAATTGAAGGTACATTGGGAAGAATGGGAAGCACTAAATCGTGAGCTGCTTTGGTTCTCTGATTCAGGATGAAAGCCATGGAATATTCTAGTCTCGAGGAAGTAGCTGGCCTGATATTTACAAAATAAGGTCTGGAGAGATAGCTCATCTAAGGTCATGGTTAAAAGCACATGCAGTTCTTACAGAGGACCCAAGTACAGTTCCCAGCACCCATGTCAGGTGGTTCATAACCACCTATAAATCTAGCTCCAGGGAATCTGATGCCCTCCTCTGGCCTCCACAGGCACTACACTCATGGACACAAACCCACACACAGATGCACACATGTTCACATAATTAAAAATAAAATTTTTTTAAAAAAGAATATACAGAATAATAAGTTTACCACCACCTGTTTGTCACCTGTCAACAGCAATAACAATAAATTCGCTGAGAAAAAAATAAGACCCAGTTTTAACAGAAAACCTGAAATTCTGTTATTGCATAGTGGCATGTTGATTTCCTTTTTGCTGTCACTAAGAGTCAAGGAAATTGAACCCAGGACTTACATATGCTAATGTTGGTGTTCTTAGGTGTAAGTCAAATTCACTGCTGGGAGGTGCACATGGCATCCAATCCCCTCCTCCCACAGTCCTTGCAACAGCCTGAGGAAAAAAATTCTCCAAACTGCAGTTTGAAGAATCTTTAATGAGTTTATTGGACTTGCTAACTGAGCTTGGGGTGCCGGTTACTTACAGACAGGTGGGCGCCCCCCCCCATTCACAGCTGATGCCGAAAGGAAAGTCCCAGCTGTGTTCGAAAGTCCACACCCAGACATAAATCCTGTGGTTCTGGACAGCCTCACAAAATGATGAGCGACCAGCCTCGTGGTTTTCCCAACTTTTATACCCTTAGCCTCTCCCCTGCAAGCAGCTATGGTCAACCAATTGGTGGAAAAGGGAAGGGGGGTGGCTTCTTTGCACAGTGTGGGAAGGAGGCGGGTCCATGGCTTGTGGTCACAGGGACATCCTCCAGGCCACGTTCAGTCATGGTCTTAAGGACACTTTTGCCTATAATACAAGTGTTTTTAAGTTTTCTATGTTAACTGATTCTGGATCAGATTTGGTGAGGGTGGAAATAGAATGGAACTTTCATTTCTAGACTTTGTTATTTTGCTTGAAACCTGCCTGGATGGAGTGTGAGGGTGATGGGATGACAGGCAGGGGGAGGGGGAGGTACAGGAAAAAGGAGTCACTTAGCATAGAAAATTAATGGACTTAAAAATGACAAAGGTATTTCCCCTTGAGAAGAAGCTGTCCTGGGGACTGGGACTTGAAAACTGCTAATGTTATAAACTTTTAGAGTGAGGCAAACAATTGAAATACTAAGCAATGGGAAAAGGGACTCTTACTCAGCTGAGGGAATAGATTAGCAACTTTCCTTTGTTGCAAACATGCTGTGACTGTGTTTTACTTGCTAGATGCTGCATTCCTGGCCCGAGAGAAGGCAAAAGCAGATGCTGAGTATTATGCTGCACACAAATACGCCACTTCAAACAAGGTGACTGGCTCTGCATTCCCCTTTCATAGTGCTAGTTCCTGATGTGCATTCCCTTTTTTAGGGGTTGATAGAGTAGATGTAATTTTATTCATTGTCAAGTAATAACAAACCCATCCTTGGCCAATTATTTAATAAGACATATTGATACTCATTGGGAACATTAATAATTTTTTATAAAAGTAAGGAACTCTGGAACAAAGATAAACAGATACCTAAGCACAAGTCAAACGCCATAAATCCATTCATTTGAACTGAAATATAGGGGCTCTGTAAAATTGAAGATCTCTTGGAAGAGTGACAAGAAAATAATAAAACTCACTTAGAACAGTTTTCCAGATACAGTAGCTTTTCAGAATAGAAACTAAACTTGTTTAGAGCAATGCCTCTTATCTGAGACATACTTAGGAATTGGGATGAGATACTTCCATTGTTGAAGACTCTGCTATACTGTGGTCTATTTTGCACCCCTAGCCCTTGCCTGCTACATGCCTGTAGTGCTTGTTGCTTAGCACCCCTCACACGTAACATTTCTACATGCATGTGTGCTACTGAGATTGCTAAGGTAGGTCATGCAGATCAAGATTTAAGATATAGAGGGTTTAAATTTTCAATTAGAAAGGAAAGGCATAAATTAGAAGAAATGGTCAGATGTGATGGGTTGACAGTGTAAATTGTCGGAACTTTGGAAACCAGTATAAATTTAATATCAGAGGAAACAGGATGGAGTTTGGTCAAGATGAAAGCAAGATGGAAAATTGACACATATAACGGTCCAAATTGATGGTAGGTGTTGATCAGACAAGCATCAAGACTTTACTGTTGAGGCTGGAGAGCTGGCTCAGTGATAAGAGTTTGTGTTGCTCTTGCAGAGGCTCCGAGTTTTGTTCTCAGCACCCAGCTTAGGCAGTTCACAACTGCCTGTAACTCTGGCCTCAGGGTATCTTAAGCCCTCTTCTGACTTCTGAGAGCACCTGCACATGTGCAAACACACATAAAAATAAAAAATAAAATACTTTTTTTTTTTAAAGAAAGACTTTACTATTGAGATCAGATTTTATCCTGAAAGGGGTAGGAATTTTATGCCACTTTGAAAAATATAGCCCATACATCAACCTATATTAAAAGGACTTTAAGAAGTAATTTAGTTGTAGAGGGTGACCAGATTTGATGTAGTATTTTGACAGAGGATAAAAATCAACTGGAGAGGGTGAGATCCAGCATGGAAGGTGCTGGAGTGTAGAGAGTGGGTGCTGTGGTACTGGGGAAGGAGAATAGGACCTGAGACAAGGCACTTGAGAGAAGACTGCTGGGGACAGTTCTGAGGAGCTTTGAGAACAGATGATCTGGGACAGTGGAAATGAGTTTCAATCAAAGAGAAAGAAATTTTGGTTAAATATATCATGACACTGTAATTTAAACAAAATACTGACAGGGTATGGGTATAGCGCAGCTAGTTGAGTGCTTGCCTGAAGCATGAAACCCTGGGTTCGATCCCTAGGACCTCATAAACAGCATGGTGGCAGATGCCAGTAATACCAGCACTCTGGAAGTGAAAGCAGGCAGATCAGAAGTTCAAGGTCATCTTTTTACATATAGCAAGTTTAAGGCTAGCCTGAAATACATGAGACACTATCTCAAAAAAAAAATTTTTTTTTTTTAAGTAAAATACTGATGCAAACAGTTATGGTGGTTGACAGACATCTGTATCACAAATGATTTAAACAACCAACTTCTGGGTAAAGGCAAAATGTCACCAGATCAGGTGACTTCTTGAATTTGGTCAAGAAAAGTTAAGTCACATAGGCAGCTGGTTGTATTGTTGTGAACCCAGGGTTTTCTTTGGAAGCCCTAACACTGATCTGTTGACCTTTGTACCTCTCAAGAGAATCAATAGAAATTCCATGTCAGTTTCAGGTTGAGTTCAGCTAGATGAAATAGAAAATGCATATAAAAGTACTTTGTATGCCCTAAGTCACAAAAAAGAAATATCATTAGTTATTTGTTCCCCATCTAGTAAGAAGTATACAGCTCTTGCATTAATATAGGAGCTTGCTGAAGGAATTTTAGTCAGGAACTTAGCCGCTAGTATGATAGCCACACTCCAAGTGAGAGAGTCATTGGTAAACATTCCAAGTTGAGTCATGTTGCTCAGGATAGAAATGAGAGAAATGGCTGTAGGGGAAAAAGAGGTGACTTATTGCACAAAACTATCCTAATTTCTTTACTCTTCTTTGTCCCACACAGCACAAATTGACCCCAGAATACCTGGAGCTCAAAAAGTACCAGGCCATTGCTTCTAACAGTAAGATCTACTTTGGCAGCAACATCCCTAACATGTTCATGGACTACTCTTGTGCTTTGAAATATTCTGATGTTAGGACTGGAAGAGAAGGCTCCCTTCCCCCTCAGGAGGCTCTTGAACCCTCTGGAGAGAGCCCCATCCAAAACAAGGAGAGCACAGGTTGATGCAAGAGGTGGAAATGTTCTCCCATATCAAGATGCTGCCCAAGGGGCTAAGTGGGAACAGTGATCATATGGACTCTTCAGATTCACAGAGAATTCATGCTCTGTTCTGACTCTTGTGATAGTCCTGGTTTGCCAGCTGAGTGCAGGCTAGAGCCAGCTGCCTGGCCCTCAAAGGTCTTTTTAGCCACAGTTTTATCAAATATTCTGTATGTTTTTCTTTTTAAACCGGTACTCATGAATGAAAATCTGACGCTAAGATACTGCCTGCACTGGAATGGCAAACGCTATATAACAAGCTGTGGTTTTCTTAAGCTGAGGTCTATTGAATAATGTTTACATTGGTCCCTGGGGACATGTGTGCTCAGACATTCAAGAGATAGGAGGCCAGAGAGCGGACCACCAGGATATGGTAAATTAAATAAGACTGTACCTGGGACCCAGACTCTCTTTAAAGTTCAGTCCCACATTCCTCCATGTGATTAACAGCTAGGCCTCTGCATTCCCCAGGAAATGATCTTCCAGTTGAGTAACCATTTACTTGATAGAAATTGCACCTTTCGGTTTTCCTTTAGTCAGGTTGGTGGCCTGCAGGGACACGCACTTTGCCACCCAACCAGAGATCCCTCATCAATAGTTGATTGCATTAGTAGGCTCAGAGCTAAAGAGATCAGTTTAAATTTGAGGAACATGTAACTTTGGCTCTGCATAAAAGCTTGGGGCCCTGCATTTATCTCCTCCATTGGGCCATAACTGCCAACATCACTGCCCTAGCCCATGTGTGACTTAAGGTATCTGGTTTTTAGCTACAGATGACTCCTTAAATGTCACCGCAGCTGTGGCTGACCAAGAATAGAACAGGGCTTTGACCAGATATAGGAACAGTGTACAGTTCCTAAATCACAGCACAGTATTGTATCAAAATTACAGGAAGTTTTACTTTTAAAACTGGATTTGGGGTACATTCATTTACCCCACCACTTCTGTCTAAAGGCTAAGTTCCAGAGTTGCCGTGCTTACTAACACACTGATTCTCCTTAAGGTTGTTCACAGAGAGTAGAACACAGTGACCTAGAAAGCATCTGTGGGCATCTTTGTCTCGTTTCCCTCTGACCTTGGGATGCTGAAATCAAAGTTTCTCTAGGAGATTGGGATTACAGTGACTTCCTGGGCAGCCAGTGAATTTATTCTCCATGAGATGACAGAGTTAACCTGTGGCTGGCTGTAGGATATCCGCTTCATCTAGACCTTTTTTTCATCAAATTGACTTTCCTGGAACACGTTACTGCACAGGTGGACCTGAGTCTGTGCAGCTTCTTGACAGCTCTATTTTACACTTACGTTGAAGCCCGACAGAAAAGTTATGGGACCACTTCCTGAAACCTCTCAGCTGTCAGTCTCAGGACAGCTGATGGGTTGTGCCAAACACTTTATTTGGGAAAGGAAAGCCCAGATTTGAATGTTTTTTTTTTTTTCCCCCTTAGGCCTTATAGTATAGAGGCATTTGTAATGTGGAGAAAATCATTTTCCTCATCTAATTACATAAATTCTCTATGAATGAAATCTGTATTCGTTAGCCCTCCTTACAAGAATTTTTGAACTATAGTCTTATATTGTTGCTACAGATAAATGGTTGTTGCGGGAAATCTGGATCATCGCTTTGTGCTTTCCTTCCCAGAGCTGTTTCTAATTCCCAGAAGCGAAATGCTGTTGCCCCAAAGTCATGGCTGTGGATTTTCTTACCCGTCACAAGCCCTGACAGCAGGGTTGAGGAACAGGGAGGTGTCATGTGAAGGCTTAAAGAAAGCACTTTCACGTAAATGCTCCATGGAGTGAGCTTCCCTGCCCACTCAGTGAGCTAAGGCTAGCCATCCTTCAGGAGTGTTCCTTTTGGTAAATATACACTGTAACCTTTAAGTCTAAATTTGTATGTGAAATGCTACCTTTTTTAAAATAAGAAACTAAATAAAATTATTTTGCTATCAGTGATTGTGTGGGTTTTGTTTTTCCAGTATGTCTTCTGTTCCTCTGTCGTAGTGCTTCTCAAGCTGTCTTGCCAATTTCAGCTAGATCGCCAATTTATTCAGCTCCTTGAATTTAACTGTGAGGCTTGTACTTTTTCCAAAATGTCTACTTGGTATAGATTATTTCTAAAATAACATTTCCACTCTTTCCTAACTTCCCTAGAATTTGACAGGTTATTGTTTGGATAAGGTCAGGAGCAGGGGAGGGCAGAGGGAAAACAAGAGTATTGTGCCCCTTGGAGCCGTTACTGAGAATTAAAATACTGTTACACTACGGGAAGGAGCGGGCGGTTTGTGGCAGCCATAACTGGGAGTAACTGACACTGAGGAGTGTAGAGGCATTATGATGGGGAAATCTTGTGCCTCTTTAGTTATATAAAGTCTATGAATGAAATCTGTGTTCTTTAGCCCTCCTTACAAGAATTTTTGAATTATAGTCTTGTCATATTGTTGCTGCAGATAAATGATGATTATTGTGGGAAATCTGGATCGTTGCCCTTTGTACTTCCTAGAGCTGTTTCCAATTCCCAGAGGCAAAATGCAGTTGCCCCAAAGTGATGGCTGTAGATTTTCTTACCAGTCACAAGCACTAATTTAGATCTTAGATTGAGGATGGGACCTAGATTCTTCCACCCCTGAACATTCCCTTGTAGAGAAGTTTGCAACACTGCTGTTGGGCCAGCAGGGACTAGCAGTTGGACATTCAGGGGAAGGACTCCTTCTACCCAGGTTCTGGGATCCACCCCTATACTACCCCCACATTAGCTGCCACCAACTAGGGAACTTTAATTTGAACTCATTCTATGGGTAAGTCTTAAAGTGGTTTCTGCCTATTCCAATAAGAATTTTTGTGAATTAGAAGTTGGGACTTGTATTTGCTTTAGGATCAAGCCCGAATATATGCAGGTGAGGCTCTTCATGATCTGGCCCCTGCTGCCCTCACCAGCCTTGTCAGCTAAGGTCCATGAATGTCCCTTCGCGTGCTTTCCCTTTGCATGCCATGTTCTGTTCTGGCTCATTCTTCTCTCTGTGGCACCACCTTTCCTTTGCTAACTCCTAATGAGTCTTCGTCACTTTGAGGGGTCTCCCTGAACTGTGTGGTCGCCCTCTGTGAAGACTTCCTGCCTCCTTACAGTGTCTATTATATAACAGTAATCTCTGTGAGTACACAGACTGACTTGTTGCCAGGGATTATATTTACTGCTAAACCCTGAGATGGTGCTTGATCCTTATGACCTGATCAGTTTTGATGCATGAAAAAGAACCAAAGGATGAATATGAAGTGCAGGAAAAATTGTTCAGTAAGTAGCAGAGCAAAAGGACTCAGAAGTTAGGATCAGACCAGGTATGATGGTGGCAAGGTGGGGGGAGAGGAGGATTGCTTCACCTAATCTTCAGGAGTCAGTACTTTTATGAGTAGTCCATAAGTTCCCACCATAGTGAGTGCAATGCTTTAATGAGTTTAAGTATGAAATAAAACAGATGTTCATCTTAAGGAGTTGAGGTAAGCTAGCTGGATTTCAACCTCAACCTTCAGGAATATCCCAATAACCTGGGCCAGCTTCTCAGTGTTCTCCCTATTTCTTGTCTTTGTGTAAGCACTTAGGACTAATTCACTGTTAATTTCTCACTCTTAGTGTCTATTGTTACACAGACTGGTAACTCATAGTGACATGTTACTCATTTTCTTTATTGTGCACTGTGGTTGGAATGTGTCCTTCAAAAGGCCTGTGTTGGGGCTGGAGAGATGGCTCAGCGGTTAAGAGCACTGGTTGCTCTTGCAGAAGACCAGGGTTTGATTCCCAGCACCCACATGGTGGCTAACAACCGTCCATAACTCCAGTTTCAGGGGAATTTGACGCCCTCTTCCGACCTTCGTGGGCATTGCACAACACAGGTGCACTTACACACATGCAGGCAATACACTCATATACATAAAAATAATAAGCTAGGCGTGGTGGCGTACACCTTCAATCCCAGCACTTGGGAGGCAGAGGCAGGCGGATCTCTGTGAGTTCAAGGCCAGCCTGGTCTACATAGTGAGTTCCAGGCCAGCTGGGACTACAGGAAGACCCTGTCTCAAAAAGACCAAAAAATAAATAAATACGTAAATAAATTTTTAAAAGGCCCGTGTTAAAAACAGCCTTCAGGGTAGTGGTGCTGAGAGAAGGAGATTAAGCAAGGAGTGCTCTCAGTGGATTCAAACCTTTCTGCAGGAGATGAGTTCGTTTTTTAAAGGGGGGTGTTTTGGTCTGTGTGTGTGTGTGTGTGTGTGTGTGTGTGTTTGTGTCCCTCCCCTTTTTCCCTCTCACCCTCTTGCAATCTCTTAACATTCTGCCTTCTGCCACAAGACAACGCAGAAGACCATTACCAAGTATGTCCGTGGCCTTGGATTTCCCAGCTTCCGTCACTGAGAAATTGCTGTTCATCATAAATTACCCAGTCTACAGCGTTCTGTTACAGCAACTCTAAAGCATTGAGAAGAAATCTGTTCCAGAGGAGCAGAGTGTGCTGTAATATCTGCAGATGTGGACGTGGTTTTGGAATTGAGCAGTGGATTTGGAGAAGGTATTTGGAGAAGGAGGCTAGAGAGGACCTAGGTTACCATGAACGGGATGCCAAGGACAGCTCTTGTGAGGGAAGCCCTGTAGGGAGTCTAAATGTCACAGGCACTACATCAACGGTCAGAATATTGGTACAAATAGAAAGGTAAGGATGTCTAAGAAGGCTTCAGAAATAGACAAGGTGTTAGGAGCTGGAGTAAAGGTCATCCTCGTTACAGGTTGGGAAGGGCAACAGAGTAATGTCCCTGGCAAGGCAGGGATTTCAGAACTTGCTTCTCTAGAGTATCTAGTGGCAGAAATTCTTTTCTTTTTTTGTGTGCAAGGGACTGAACCCAGGGTCTGACGCACATGCTAAGTAAATACTGTACCAGGGAACTAGACCAAGCCAATGTGAAGAAATTCTGAAGCAGAATTGAGTTATATTGAAGAAGCTGCTGCTTTTAACTGCAGATAGTAAAGTGGAAAGAAGTGTGTTATAAAGATGGGAGTTTTCAAATTGTATTTGTGTACACACGTGAATGCAGCTGCCTGCCAAGCCTAGACAAGGAGGTCAGGAGTTAGGAGCCGGAGTCAGGCAGGTATGAGTTGGCCAACGTGGTTGCTGTGAATGGAACCAGGGTCCTCTGCAAGAGCAGCACAAAGCCATCCCTCTATCTCCTAAAGATGGAATTAAAAAGGAAACAACTTAGGGACATGAGAATCTTCAACATGGCCCTGGAAAGAATTAAAAAAGGAGAAAACCAACCATGTGATGGGTGTTACACTAAGCGCTAGCTTCTGCCCTCTCAGACTTGGGAGTTTCCCAGTCTCAAGAGCCAGTACATACCTGTTGATTATAAATCACCCAGTCTTGGCTGGACTCGGTAGTGCATGCCTTTCATTCTAACACTTCGGAGGCAGAGGCAGGCAGATCTCTGAGATCAAGGCTAGCTTGGTTTACATAGTGAGTTCTAGGCCAACTGGGGCTACAGGGAGACCCTGTCTCAAAAAGACCAAAATAAATAGCCCAGTTTCATACACTGTCATGCCACAAAGAGGACAGGGACACCATCCTTCCTTGGAAGTCTTACCCACCACCTATCTTCCCCATTGTCTCTTTCAATCCATTCTACTCACATTTTTTATTCTCAAAAATGTTTTCTCATTTAAGTATTTATTAAGCAACTATTATGTGCTAGTTGCTAAGGCACTCAGAAGGCATACAGCCTTGGAGGTGCTGTGGATGGGTCAGGTGAGTAGCATAACAGAGTTGGTGAAGAGCCACTGACCCTGGTGGTTTCTAGAAGCAGGGTCTGATGGAGGGATGAATGGAAGGCAGCAAGCCAGCTGAGCACAGTGAGGGGAGACAGGCAGTGGGAGAATCACGTTTTTATATGTTTTTTTTTTCTTTTTTGGTCTTTTGAGACCACACCCTCTTTTGACCTCTGCAGGCATTGCATGAGACAGGTGCACTTACATGCAGGCAAAACACTGGTAAACATAAATAGATACTTTTTAAAAATGTTGGCCAGAAACAAGTCCTCATACATTGTTGGTCTTAGTGTAAAATGATGCACTTATTTTGGAATTCTTATAGACCGTTCCCCAAAATGTTAAATAGTTCTGTGACCCAACGTTCTACTTCTGGATCTACCTAAAGGCTTTGGAGCATAGCCACACAAAAACATGTACATGAATTTCATCACAACATAGTTCAGACTAGCCAAAAAGTGCAGATGGCTCAGTGCCCATCATCTGACGGATGAATAAATTCATTCATTCCTGAAAGTGACATGTCACAAAAAGAACCGAAGCGCTGATACATACTGCAGCATGGAGGCCTTGAAAACATGCTAAGTGAGAACAGACACCTAAGGCCATACCCCGTAAGGGTCTACTTACATGAAATGCTCAAAATAGATAAATCCATGCAGATAAAAAGAAGATTGGTCCTTGCCTTAGTCTGAGCAGAAACGAGTGGCAGCCGGTAAGTATAGGGTTTCCATTTGGAGTAATGAAAATATTCGGTGTTAATTTAATGGCTACTCTGAGTATTCTAAAAACTAATCTGTATAAGAGAATGAATTGCATAATATGTAAATTATATCTCCAACCATAATTTGTTTTTACAAGAAGGTAAGATGATACTATGAAAATCTTAATTCCAAAACCTTCCAGGAATGGCAAACAATTCATTACAGGGAACAGGACAGATGAACTCATGAGGTGTCAGAGAAGGGAAGAGAGGCACAGGTCAGGGGGCCTCCTAAATCTTGTCACACAGTGTTGAATTTCTCCAAAGATTGGAAAGAAAATTTTGAAACAAATTTTCAAGGTTATAAAAGGGACTGACACAATTAGATAGTTTTAAAACTGCTTTTCTAAGTATGTTTACCATGCACTAATTCATCTGCCTCAAAAACAAAACAAACTTATCTACTGAAAGTAAATGATAATCCGCCCTGGGAAATAGAGAGATGGCTCTGAAGTGAGAGAGAAACAAAGCTGGAACCAGAAACTAAGAATTGCTACAAACATTTTGATTGTTTCCTACAATAAATAAGAGGTTACAATATACTTTTAGATTTTTAAAAAATAATAAATTAGACCATGAAACAGCCATAGTAAAATTTATCCCAAGGAATAAATAAGGGCTGGAGAGATGGCTCAGGGGTTAAAAGCACTGACTGCTCTTACAGAGGACCTGGGTTTGATCCCCAGCATCCATGGCTAGCAACCATGTATAACTCCGGTTTCAGGAGATCTGACTCCTTCTGGGTTCCATGAGCACTGCAAGACACAGGTACACTTATATACATAAAATAACAAAATATTTATAAAATAATAAAAGATTGATTTTTTGGGTGGGGGTCTTTTTTTGAGACAGGGTCTCCCTCTAGCCCCAGCTGTCCTGGAACTCATTATGTGGACCAGGCCAGCCTCAAACTCACAGAGATCCACTTGCCTCTGCCTCCTGAGTGTTGGGATTAAACCACCACACCCAGCCTAAAGATTATTTTTAAAAAGCTAAGCATAGTGGTACATGCCTGTAATCCCAGCACTCAGGAGGCTGAGGCAGGAAGATTACCATGAGTTCAAGCAGCCAGGGGAACAGCAAGACCCTGTCCCGACCCGCAGGACAGTCAACGTGGGTTTCTGGAGGGAGGAGAGGGGACGGAAAGGGACAAGGGATGCGAAGAATGGAGACAAGACAGGCTTTCTGATCAAGTCTCATTTAATGAACATTCACACAAAGTTTTTATAGGGAGGAGAGGGGGAAGTTGGCAGGGAAAAATCCATTGAAGTAGGGCAACTTAATTAACAGAATGATTATCACAATAACACCACACCAATTGATCACAGAGTAAATTCCATAGTAACACCACAATTCTATATAGCAAGTTATAAATCAATTAAGAGGTTACACTTGTATGATTACAGAGTAACACCAAAGTTTCTTAGCAATTACATGAGAAATGAGGGAGTCTCTCAGGCGTTAAGTGCCCAGGTTAGAACAACATGTTTGTGAGAGGCTTTCAAGTATAGTCATCTGGTTAATCTCAAACCAGGCCAGCCTTGATGTCTGAAAAACAGCTTTGCCAGAAATCAGGTCTTGCTATTTCCTGGGGTAGGGGCCTATGGCTCCCGACAGATCCCCCTTTCTTTTATATTTTAAAAAGAAGGAAAATGAGCCAAAATAATCCCTTAGGGAACCGTGCCTGCCTTAGGTTGGAGAATTTCTACTGAAGCTTTAACCCGTCATGGGCTAAGACAGCAGCTTTGGCTGCCCGCCTGGCTTAGGCAGCTACCAGCAATTCTCTCTTACCCGTCATTGGCTATCCGGTTCAGCTCTCAAGGGGACGACTGAAACACGTCGTCATGTGGCCTTTCAGGCTCATAAGGCTCTTCTCGATCTTTAAGTGCAAGCCTGAGATAATGTATTTGAATTGGCTTTGCTGTAAGATCATCAATCTGACTTTTAATGAAGGTGTTAACTTTTACCCCAACCTGTGCTCTGTGTTGAGGTTAGGCAGAGCCTAAGTCCCCCTCTAAGCAAACAAAAGGACCCTAAGGGGACAAACAGTGTACAGCA
>NW_008348586.1:46784-57270 GCF_000622305.1 Nannospalax galili | reverse complement strand
ACACAAAGTTTTTATAGGGAGGAGAGGGGGAAGTTGGCAGGGAGAATTCCATTGAAGTAGAGCAATTCAATTAACAGAACGAATATCGCAATAACACCACACCAATTGATCACAGAGTAAATTCCATAGTAACACCACAATTCTATATAGCAAGTTATAAATCAATTAAGAGGTTACACTTGTATGATTACAGAAGAATACCAAAGTTTCTTAGCAATTACATGAGAAATGAGGGAGTCTCTCAAGCGTTAAGTGCCCAGGTTAGAACAACATGTTTGTGAGAGGCTTTCAAGTATAGTCATCTGGTTAATCTCAAACCAGGCCAGCCTTGATGTCTGAAAAACAGCTTTGCCAGAAATCAGGTCTTGCTATTTCTTGGGGTAGGGGCCTACGGCTCCCGACAAGACCCTGTCTCAAAAAACAAATGAACAAAAATTTTAACCATTTTTAAAGGGTACAATTCAGTGACATTAAGTATACCCACAGTATTGTGTGATCACCACCATTATCCATTTTCAGTTTTCCAATATCCCAAACAGAAACTCTGTACCTATGATGCAATAACTCCCCATTCCCTCCTCCCTACCTATAACAACCTAGCTCTGATCCAGTTTCTGTGCATGTGAATTTGCCCATTTGAGATACCTCATACAAATGGAATCACACAATAATTTGGCCTTTTGTGTCTGGCTTATTTCAATCAGCACAGCATTTTCATGGTTCATCCACATGCAGCACGTATCAGAATTTCATCCCTTCTTAACGGTGAATGCCATTCCTTTGTATACATTTTGTTCAGTTACCTGTTGATGGATACAGAAGACCTAACTGATGAGAGACTTGATGTCTGAGGATAATCCTTTTGCAAATCACGTCAGAGCATATTACCTAGCTTTTTACTTCTAGTTTGTGAATGTAATTACTTGAACTGTTTTAGAAATCTATGAAAAATAAAATGTGACTTTATAGGTAATGAATCATCAGTGCTGAGAAGTACATGTAGTGGAGAGGGCTCAGTGGGAAAAGCATTTGCTGGGCAAGGATGAGGACCTGAGTTCAAATCATCCCTAGACTAGTTAAACTGGAGCTGGTAACATGCATCTGTAATTCCAGCATTTGTAATGCAAGATGGAAGAGTCCCTGGACCTTCACAGGTCAGCTAGCCGGCATATGCAGTGGATAAAGAGACTGTCTCAAACAAGGTGGATGGTGAGAACCAACACTCAATGGTATCTTCTAACCACACACCTGCCACAGCATGCACACATCCCCCCACATACATACCATACACACTGTACACATATACATCACATCCATACAGATCATACACCAAAAAAGAAAGAAAAGAAGGAAAAGAAAGGTCAAAGTTGAAGATTTTCTGAGTGAAAAATAGGAAGCCCAGCATGATAGCACATACCATTAATCCCAGCATTTGGCAGGCAGAGGCAGAGCAGGTGGGCCAGCCCAGTCTATGTAGTAAATTCCAGGCCAGCTGAGGCTACAGGAAGATCCTGTTTCAAAAAAAAAAAAAAAACAAACAAAACAAAAATTGGGAAATAGGAGCCCTTCTGGGTCTCAAGCTTTAGCAAACAAACCCAACCCCATTCTAGTTTTTTTTTTTAACCCCAAGTCCAAAAATCAGACCAGCCTTTGCCCAGCAGGGAACACCCCCTGCCAAGCCTTCTTCCTAACAAGCATCTGAAGCCATTGTTGGTGCCCCCGGTGCAGAAATGGATCTGCTGGGAATCACTACCATTGTTCTTATGATTTCTGTCTTTTGCCTGACTTTCTTTTCAGTGTGGACCAAAAGGCACACTGGGGGAAGGCTACCCCCAGGCCCGACTCCGCTTCCCATTATTGGGAACTTACTGCAATTAAACCTCAAGGACCTTCCTGCATCTCTCTGCAAGGTAAGGGACTCTGATCCTAGGACATTTGCCTCCCGGTTTGGGGCTCGTCTTCTGACTCAACTCTCAGCCCAGACCTCAGGGCACTGGCTGTTAAACTGCAAGCCTTTCTTAGTTCTGTCTACCAGATAGGCACTTTGGGGTATCACAGAACAAGTCATCCTCTTCTTTGGGGGCTGGATCACTTTAGAGCAAGTAGTGAGGGGCACTGACCCTAACTGGAGATACTAGTTGGCTTATGACTAAGATTCTGGGATTAGAACATATTTTAAATGAAAGCCTTCCACCCCCATCCGCATATAACACCAAAAGGCAGCTCAGCAAATGTAAAAGTGTGCATTTTATACTAAGTTATCTGCAAGAGGCTTTGCGATGCTTCTAAAGAGGGCCCCTTCGTTCCCTAACATCTTAATGGAATGCAGCCTGGCTCTGCTGTCCTGGCCACAGTTTGGAAATAATCTTTGATAAAAAGATAATGTCTCTATGAGCTCACTGTGCAAAAATACATTCTTCAGATGAAGGAGCAATATAAGAGATTTCTCTGATTGTAAGTCCATGCACCAAATAATTTATTAGATGAACATATCGGTCCATACTTTAGGCCAAGATGTTTTTTAGACCCTGGGAATACTGAAATGAACAAATGAAGAAAAATCCCTGCCTTTGCAAAACGGGAGGGGAAAGGTGGGGCAGACAAAAGCCAAAACAAATCAGGTGCGTGTGTGTGGTGTGCGTGTGTGCGTGTGTGTGTGTGTGTGTGTGTGTACAAGAGCATGCACATGTGTGCACACACACCATCGTGTGAATGTAGAGGTCAGAGGTAGTGGGCCCCAGGGATTGAACTCAGGTCGTCAGGCTTAGGTGCAGGCACTTTTACCTGCTGAACTGTATCATCAGCCCAACTTCACTTTTTAAGCACACTTAGTTTCATAGCATAATTGGGCCAAAACCAGAAAGAATGCTCAAATACCCCCTGCTCCTACACATGTGCAGAATCACCTGCTATTTACATTCCACACCAAAGTGGAACATTAGTTATAACTGTGAAACCTACATTGATACATTGTTATTGTGCTGAGTCTGTGGTTTACATTAGGGTTCTCTCCTGGCATACATTTTATAGTCTTGGATTAATGTATAATGGTGTGTTTCTGCTCTTAAAATATCAGAATAGCCGGGCGTGGTGGCGCACGCCTTCAATCCCAGCACTTGGGAGACAGAGGCAGGCGGGTCTCTGAGTTCAAGGCCAGCCTGGTCTATAGTCAGAATGGCTTCACTAGCTTCACTGTTCTGGAGCTCCCCTGTGCTCTGCCTTCCACACTTTTTCACTGCCTCCCCAGCTTTGCATCCTCTAAACTGTCATATAAATCAATCAACAGTGTATGACTTTTTCCAGTTTTGCTTAGTAATAAGCATCTAAGAACTGCTCCGTGGCTTTTCATGGCTTGGTGTACCACTTCTTTTGGGGAATTGAATTACCACATTTCATTTGTCCATTCACCTACTTAATGGTATCCTGATTGCTTCCAAGCTTTGGCAACTATAGATAAAACTGCTATAAACATCCATGTACAGAATTTTGTGTAATCATAAATTCTTAATTCCTTTGAGATACCAAGGACATACATTTGCTGGACCATATGACTAGAGTATGCTTAGTTTTCTTTTTTTTTCTTTTTTAAAAGTTTATTTTTAGTGTATGAATGTTTTGCCTGCATGTGTGTAAGTGCACCCACATGCATACAATGTCTGTAGAGGCCAGAAGAGAGGGCATCAGATACCCTGGAACTGAAGTTAAGGATGAATGTTAGCTGCCATGTGGGTGCTGGGAACCAAACCTGACTGGGTCCTCTGCAAG
The DNA here is from genome assembly GCF_000622305.1 of Nannospalax galili. Taxonomy (NCBI): domain Eukaryota; kingdom Metazoa; phylum Chordata; class Mammalia; order Rodentia; family Spalacidae; genus Nannospalax; species Nannospalax galili. Next base: position 53,505 of record NW_008348586.1, on the reverse strand, counting down.
AGCAGCCAGTGCTCTTAACCACTGAGCCATCTTTCCAGCCCTTAATAAGTATTTTAATCATACCAAAAACAATGACTACAAAATAATATGAGACCTATTAAAGTGGAGCTTTTAAGGGAGCCGTAGGAAAGCAGTTTCCAGCACAATAGTGCTGTTAAGGGCTTCACTACTGAGGTTTCAAAAAGGAGAGAGGCATTAGAGATAGCGGATTTAAACAAATTTTCAAAGTTTTGCTATGAAGAAGTATTCCGTGCACCATAGATTGAAGGGACTGGACCCCTGGGTACAAGCTGGAGAACTGCTTCTCCTCACGTGTTTATATGACTAGAAAACTATGTGCACGGGCAGAGGTCCCAGTAAGTGGGGAGCTTCTGTGATAGATACAGGTGGAAACTCACAGATCCTTCTGTCATCTCTGGGAAACAGAGAGAAAAGTCATCAACTTAAAGTGAGGTTGGAAGAGGAAGGCCTGGCAATCTATACCCCCAAACATTATTTCCCCAAGGAAATAAGCTTTGTTTTCTTGGGTAGAGAAGAAGAGGCACAGGGTGACAAACTTCCCACCATTTGAGTGGAAGTTGGGGGTGGGGATGGGAGAAATAAGAAAGAAAACAGAAAAGAAAAAGAGAGAGAGAGAGAGAAGCCAAGGACACAGAAAAAAGAAATGAAAAAGCCATGATTCCTTTAAGCCTCTAGAATCAAAAACAAAAAAAAATAGGGAACCCTAATATACAGATAGGTTTTGTGGGGGATGCTGGGGGGTCAAGCTGGTTGCCCTGCACTGTATCACCATTCCAAAAATTGATTTTGAAGTGTAATTTTATTTCTCATTAATTTGTTTAGAACTTAACTGTATCTTCATGTAACTTATTTCAAATGGCTGCTTTGGATTGAATCGTGGGGAAGTAAAGTAAGTTTGAAAACCCGTCCCCCAGTTGCAGGCTATCTTAAGCCTCCATTGTTTTCTTGGAACAGTGCTATGGTCAATATACAGATGTCACTCTCTGTTTATGTCCACACAATGAACTTTTCCCTAGGTTCTCTTTGCTTTTTTAGTAGCAGCTTGGTTTGGTTTTTTGAGATAGTTTCATATAGTCTAGGCTAGCCTTAAACTTACTATGTAGCTAAGGATGACAAACTCCATCCTCCTGCCTTCACCTCCCCAGTGCTGGGATTATAGGCATATGCCGCTGCGCTTGGCTTTATCTTTAGTTTTTATTCTTATCATTTTATTTTATTATACTGTAAAGTCATTTTATACAAGTATGTATTTTGAACATATCCCCCCAGGCTACTACCCTGCTCTTTGTCCTCCCTCCCCACTTCCCTGACAGTTTCAGTTCTGCTGTAATGTCATTTGTACATATATGATTTTATGTATCTGGATAAAATCTAGACCCTACACATGAGAGAAAACACACTCAAGTTCTAAACAAATTCCTGCAAAACAAAATCACATTAAAAATATATTTTAGGAGCTGGAGGGTAGCTTAGTGGGTAAGGCACTTGTTCAGCAAGTACGAAGACCTGAGCTCAAATCCTTAGACCCCATTTAAGGCTGCGAGAGGTGGTGCCTGTCTGTAATCCCCATGCTCCTACAGTGAGATGTGAGGTGGAGACAGGTGGTCCAGCTAACCTGGCATAAATAGTACACTGGCAAACAACAAATAGACTCTACCTCAAAGAGGTTGGAAAGCAAAACACTGACACCTGGGACTGTTCTCTGACCTCCACAGGTATGCCATGCAACATGCAGACATGTGCACACATCATAGATATACATACATACACATATATCATATACACACAATATTTTTTGTAAATCTATTTATGAGATAGTGATGTAGCTCAGGGCCCTGATTCCCAGTGCCCCCTGAGGCTGACTGAATTCACTTAATCTGATTATTCCATTTTCATTTAGACAGCAGACCTTCGCTCTTACTTTTTTTTTTTTGAGTGTGCAAATTTATCCATAGAAAAATGATTATTGAATCTTATTTTTTAATCTTTTTTTCTTTTTTGAGACAGGGTCTATAGCCCCAGTTGGTCTGGAATTCACTATGTAGACCAGGCTGGCCTCAAACTCACAGAGATCCACCTGCCTCTGCCTCCCAAACTGGGATTAAAGGTGTGCGGCACCATGCCAGGCCTCTTCACTCATCTTTATAGCTGAAAAATTTCCATTGTGTATACCCACCACATCTTTAGTTTTAGCATAAATGTTGCCTCCCTCTAGATGCCTCTCCGATGTTGTTTATTAAATTCTTCCTTTGTCACCCAGCGCATTGTACCATTTACCACTTCCATTGAGTTATGCACCATTTAGATTGCAAATATAGCTTGTTTGGTTGCTTCTTTTTTTCATTGTCACTGTGTGTATTTGTTGTGCATGGTACTATGTTGTTTAAGAACATTTTCATACAGGAATAGAATGTGTATTGAGCATATTCAACCCCAAGTACTGCTGTTTCTTCCCTGTCACCGATTAGATTTGAAGTTCTATAATAGCTCCTGGGCCGTGCAGTATCTGGCCCAGAACAGCTACTTACTAAGTATGTGCTGAATAAAGTTTCATGAATTCATGAATGGATGAAATGGACTTGATGCTTCTGGTTAAACTCCTAAAAGGAGATTGGTGGAGCAAAGGCCAGGCTTCATGGAAAACTCTTACTTAAAAGCCTTCTGCAGAAAGATTTCACAATACCATTTACACAAATGTTTACCTTCTCTTCCAGCTGGCCAAAGAGTATGGACCCATTTATACCCTGTACTTTGGATCCTGGCCCGCTGTGGTCTTGCATGGATACGATGTGGTAAAGGAAGCCCTAATCAGCCACGGTGATGAATTCCTTGGCAGAGGACCTCTTCCCATCATTGAAGACTCCCAGAACGGATATGGTATGTTTCAAACCAAAATAGCAGGTCAATTTCTCTTGGCACTTGAATATTTAGGTGAAACAAATCTGGTTACTTACTGAGTGTTGATTCTGCACTAGGCAGTTGATAGATGTGTGCAATGGGATTAGGGTCCAAATGCCCAGAGTTAGCCCAGACTCCACAGTCCCAACAAGATTGTCTTCTCTACAGCACCTAGGCTCCCAGATTGCTCACACTCCTTACCAACTGACTGAAAACTAAGGGGCTCCCATGACTGCCTCAGGTTGGATCATTTGTACAATGACTCACAGAACTCAGGAAGGTGCTAGACTTAGAATTATGGTTTCACTGTATAAAGGATACAGCTGGGAAGCTCACCTTAGCCATGGTGTCCAGAGTTTATCCTGAGATTTCATTACATGAGCATGATTGATTGAATCTTTTGAAAAAGATTCTACTTTTATTATTTTTATGTGTATGAGTGTATTGCCTGCATGTAGGTAGGTGCACCCATGTCGTGTAATGCCTGTAGAGGTCAGAACATCAGATGTCTTCCTCAATTGTTCTTCACCTTATTTCTTTAGACAGGATCTCTAGCTGAACCTGGAGCTTGCCAGGTGCCTAGGCTGACTGGCCAGCAGGCCCCAGGAATCTTCCTGTGTCTGCCCCCTCCCTTCCTGTGCTGGAATTACAGGCACACACCACTGCAACCAGATTTTTTTTTTTAACGAGTGTGCGTGTATTGCCTGCATGTAGGTAAGTGCACCCATGTCGTGCAATGCCCACGGAGGTCAGAAGAGGCTGTCGGATCCCCTGGGGCTGGAGTTATGGACAGTTGTTAGCTTCCATGTGGGTGCTAGGATTCAAACCCGGGTCTTCTGCAAGAACAAACAAAGTTCTTAACCTCTGAGCCATCTCTCCAGCCCCTGCACCCAGATTTTTTTGTGAGTGATGGGGATCTGAACTCAGGTTCTCATGCTTGTGTGGCAAGCAGTTTACCAAGAGTCATCTTCCCAGCTCAGGAACCTTTGGTCATGAGGCTGAACTCTGTCTCCAGAGCTCCTATACTCCCTGAAGTTTGGGAGTTCCAGCTAATATCACTTCACTCAACCTTCTCAACACACAGAACTACCCCTCATCTTGAAATGATCTAGGGACTCACTGTGGACTACTTCATTAGCATAAACTCAGGCATAGTTTAGGAAATCCACAGCGAATAAGAAAGACACTTCTACCCAGGAAACTTCTGGAATTTAGAGGCTCAAAAAAAAAAACAAAAAAAAAACACCCCAGAAATAAAGAAGATCAGAAGTTTTGTTTTTATTACACAACAGAGACTCTGTAGCTCCCTTGAGATGAACATCAAAGCCATGTTAAGTTCCCTGTAAGTTAATTCTGTGAACATAACTTAGCCAAAAGCAACTGGAGAACATTTTATGATAAGAATCTTTACTCAAAGTCTTTGTGTTAAGAAGTAATGCGTGCAGTGCAGTTCCACACGAGGCAAACATTGCTGTGGCACAGTGGCACCAATGGCAAATAATGGCTAGGTGTGGAAATTGCTGTTTTGAAGCTTGGAAGGCGAAGGAGAAGGGAGGATTGGGGAGGTAACACACAAGTGGCTTATGATGGTAACAACTAGGACCTGGTTCTTCAGTTGGAATATACCTTCATAGAACATCGTTTAATTCTATGTTTAAAGTGGGGCATGCGTTATACATAAATTCCTTTATATAGATATCAAATGTCACACAACAGAAAAACAGCAAAGTCTCCTCCAAACCATTTAAAATGACAGATTTCAAGTCTAGGATAAATAGAAACAAAATTCTTTTCAAAGCATATTTATGAATCGCTAACTACATATAATGGAGTGTGCTAGTTGTACAAGGGCTGCAGTTTTTGGACCTCTCTCACCATCAAGGTGCATTGATTCAACTAAGGCAGTGTGACTAAGCCTTCCCTCTACTAGCTCCCTGCGTACCGAGCAAGCTGATTGCACTGGCTAGATGTGCACTTGCCAATTTATTTTTGACTGGATGTGGAAGCTACCGGGCTAGAATGAGCTGAAGAGGGAAAAAATTATTGGCCTAAAATTTTCAGATTTTAAAACTTTGAGAAAACTGGTTTTGAAACTTCCTATAAATAAGCGAGTTCCCGAACAGCTGGGGCTACAGGGAGACCCTGTCTCAAAAAGACAAAAAAAAAAAAAAAAATTACTGCCCCTTACCCACAAGTAATAGGAACAAAATAATGTAGCTCTTTCTTCCCCAAAGTTTTGCATTCTGAAGAATACCAAAGGGAGACAAACCTTATTCATTGATGTTTTGGTTTTCCTTCCATCTCAGTTCCCTGCTGCTGCTATAACAAAATGCTGACATTTTGGTGGCTTAGTGCAAAACAGTGTTCCTGTTGAGGTTAGGCATGTGTGATGGAAGTGTTGACAGGTTGCTTCCTTCTGCGAGCTATGGAAGAGAATCTGTTTCATCCCTGTCCTCCAGCTTGTCTGGTGGCTTTCTGGCAATCTTTGATGTTCCTTGGCTTGTAGATACATCGCCCTAATTTCTGTCTTTGTATTTGTATTCTCTCTCTCTCTCTCTCTCTCTCTCTCTCTCTCTCCCTCCCTCCCTCCCCAAATTGACGCTAGTCACAATGACTGCTTTCAATGTGATTATCTTTGTAAAGACCCTGTCCAAGTCAGTTGATATTCACAGATACTCGGGGTTTCCTTACCAAAATATCGGGGGGAAACCAATTCAAAGATTAACATTTTCCTAAGTGAAATAGCTGCTAAAATACTAAATGGCTTTGTGAAACCTTTGAACAATTGTAATACTGTTGAAGGGTGCTGCAATGTCTGCATAACTAATCAAGTTGGTGAACTACTTCCTGGTAATTATGTACTTAATATTTTGCCTACTTTTGATCTTTAAACATTTATCTCATTGTTGGAGGCAGCTGCTCAAACCCTTACTTTCACCAGAATTAAGTGCCATTGTTTATTCACTAAAACTCAAAGTTTAGGGCCAGCAAGGACGGCTTAGCAAGCTTAGCACTTGCTGTACAAGTCTAATGATCTGAGTTTAATCCCAGAACCCACGTGGAAAGAGAGAACCAACTCCCAAAAGTTGTCCTCTGACCTTCACACATGCTCCATGGCACACACGTGCCCACACTTATACACACACACACACACATAAAAATAATTAAAAATAAGTGCACAGTTTAAAAGAAATGACCATGTTCTTAGAGATTTGGACAAACAACCTCTTATTTTTTTACATAGGAGAATACATACGTTATGTCATTTTGGATAAGTAATCTAATAATATCTATTATATTCAACCCACTATGCAAAACCCATCCACACACTTATACAAATGCACCACGGTATGGAAGAGTTTGTCTTCAGAGAAAGAACTCCAGGTCTACAAGGATGCAGATGTGATAGAGAGAGGAAAATATAGTTAATATATTACTATATAATATATAAATATAGTTATATACTCACAGGGCTGAAGAGATGGTTCTCTTGTTAAGAGCACCAGCTGATCATACAGAGGACCCAGGTTTGGTTCCCAACACCCGCATGGCAACTAACAATAGTCCATAACTTCAATTTCAGGGAATCCAGTGCCTCTTGTGGCCTCCATGGGCACTCAGGCAGAGCATTCATACACATAAAAATTAAAAAATAAGCTGGGTGTGGTGGCACACGCCTTTAATTCCAGCACTTGGGAGGCAGAGGCAGGTGGATCTACATAGCAAGTTCAGGCCAGCTGGGGCTAAAGAGAGATCCTGTCTCAAAAAGACCAAAAATAAATAAGTAAATAAATAAAGATAT
>NW_008348586.1:25247-46639 GCF_000622305.1 Nannospalax galili | reverse complement strand
AAATTATATTTTATAATATATATCATGATGAATAGGATAGATAATACAAATATGCAATTAAATATATTTTAAATATATGAATGTTCACAGTACAGACTCTAAAGGAAGTGAGAAAACATGGAGCTATTTCTTCCATGTGATGAGTCTCCCTAGACTTGGATGTAAAAGAGCTACCATTTTTTATGCTTTTGAATTCTGCCAATAAGAATTTGATAGAGCCCAGTGCAAACATCAGTCCTCTGATCCACAAGGTCTGGGGCTTCATCAGACATCCACTTTTTCCAGCTGAGAAGTTGCTTGCTGTTCAGATGGCTGAAGGCTAGAGTCCTGAGTGTAGGTGACTCTACTTGTAAGCCTAGCTCTGGTCAGGGATGGACTCAAAGGCAAAGGCCAACTGGGAGCATTGACTGGAACCTTCTCATCTAGAGAGTAAGCTTCTGCCTGGCTGTCTCCTGGATTTTCAGCCCGAAGCTCTTGCCCAGGACTCTTAATACCACGTGCCTGAGCAGTTTGGTGGGAGAACAAAGATAGAAGGAGGGGAACAAAGACTGATTGAGAAGACCTCTGTTCGCACACACAACAAAGGACTGAGTGATATTCCCATGGAAACCGCCATTATATTTAGTTAAAATATTCTTTCCATCGGCAGGAAACACTGAATATTTATGAAGATTATAATATATACAATTTGAGCACTTCCAGTTTTAGCTTGTAGAAGTGAAAAGCTGCAAAAATGCTGCTTTACTGACTGCACAAGAATAATAACACCTCCCAGAGGGCTGGAGGAGGGCCCAGCAGTCAAGAGCACTTGTTGCTCTTGCAGAGGACCTGGGTTCAGTTCACAGCACCCACCTCAGGGAGTCACAACCACCTGTAACTTCAGCTCTAGGAGATCCAACACCCTCTTCTGGCCTCTGCAGGCATGTGGTAGGCACTCATACACATATACACATACATACACACACAAATAAATACATTTTTATTTTTACTGCTTTTGTTTTTTTGTCTATTTTTGAGACAGGGTATCCCTGTATCCCAGCTAGCTTGGAATTCACTATGTAAATCAGACTGGCCTAGATCTCACAGAGATCCACCTGCCTCTGCCTCCTGAGTGCTGGGATTAAAAGCATATGTCACTGTGCCTGGCTATTTATTTTTATTTTATATGTATGATTGCCTTGCCTGTAGATAAGTACATCCATGTGTGCAATGACTGTGGGGGCCAGAAGAGGGTATTGGAACTGGAGTTACAGATGGTTGTTAGCTGCCATGTGGGTGCTGGGAACCGAACTCAGTCTCTGCAAGAGCAACCAGTGCTCTTAACTGCTGAGCCAACTCTCTAGCCCCAATAGCTATATTTAAAAATGTCGTTTTCTATTTTTAAAAATGCCAGGTTTGGTGGTATTTGCCTTTAATCCAAGCACTCAGAAGGTAGATGTCTGTGAGATCAAGGCTAACCTGGTCTGCATAGTGAGTTCCAGGCCAGCTGGAGCTACAGGGAGACCCTGTCTCAAAAACAGTAACAATAAAGAGACAAAACAAACAAACAGCCCAAAACTAAACCAAAAATAAACCAACTATCAGTAAACTCCCCCATCAAAGAACTAAAGTTTAGAGGCAAAGCACATAACATTTGCTCACCTAGGACAAACTTCTTCCCAGGACCTTTAAGGTGGTTAAAGCAGAAATGTTTAATGATTGTTAAAGGCTTATGTAGTATGAACTAGGAAAAATACGTGAAGACTGAATGGATGTCCTGTTGTGCAAACTTTCTCTCTGGGTGTGTGGCCCCCTACAAGGAGCATCAAGAACAATCCTGAGAAAGCTCACCATGGTGCTGGGGCCACACAGTGACACTGTTACAAAACAAAACAAAACCCTATCCATAGCCTCTTGCTGAACTCCCATAACTCCGTTTAGATCCACGTGCTCTGCCTGCCTCTGGGACAAAAGCCTTAAAGTGCTTAAGGAAAAGCAAGAAATCTGTAGCTAGAGGGCTCTGGTGACATTCCTGTATACTAAGGGGAGAGGCAGTAACAGGGAACAGGCTCAGCAACCTCTGGAGTACAGGCAAGGCCAGACCTCCTGAAACCTGGGGTCACATGCCTTGAGAAAACCAGAGGACATTCTTTCTCTTTTTACCCCTGTCCGGGGGGGGGGGGAGAGAGAGAGAGAGAGAGAGAGAGAGAGAGAGAGAGAGAGAATCTCAAAGTGCTATAAGAAATGAAAGCTAAGCGGGGCATGGTGGAGCAGGCCTTTAATCCCAGCACTCTTCTGGGAGGCAGAGGCAGGCTGATCTCTGTGAGTTAGAGGCCAGCCTGGTCTACAGAGTGAGTTCCAAGCCAGCTGGGGCTGCAGGGAGACTCTGTCTCAAAAAAAAAAAAAAAGAAAGCTATCATTCTCACCACGAACAAGTAGAGTTATCACCCCAGCCAAGGACACCCAGTGGAAGTAAAGGAAGAAGGGGAAACAGGGGAAATGTGGGAGAAATTAGGGACGCAGAACCAGATGGTTCGGTGTGAGGTGCTCTGGCCTCGCTGTGCTGTGCTGCCTTCTCTAATGTGAGAGGAAGCAATGCAGACAGGAGGAAAAAGCAGAGCTGTAGGCATTGCTTGAGGAGCGCCTATCTGGTAAGAAGGCATGGATGAGCGCTGCCAGAATCTAGCCCTGGGTGGTAGACTACTGTGAAAACAACTGTATACAGGGTACAGACAGACAGGAGAAAACCTTTAAGCAAAGCTTATATAGCCCAGTCTCTAGCCTGTATGACTTATCAAATAAGTGCACTGGCCAACAATGTGCTTTTTTTTTCTTGAGATGGGGTCTCCCTGAAGCTCCAGCTGGCCTGGAACTCACTATGTAGACCAGGCTGGCCTTGAACGCTGAGGTCCTCCTGCCTCTGCCTCCCAAGTGCTGGGATTAAAGGCGAGCGCCACTATGCCCAGCAACAATGTACTCTTATTTCTGGATATACAAACCTCTACAAGCAGCAGCCAAGCAGGCACCCTGAGTCACACCATACTGTTTGGTAGGGTCAGCTGTAGCTGCCAGGGACATGTGGTCATGGATGCCAGGAGCCGGGAGAGCCAGAAAGAGACTGCGGAAACCAGAAGCTGGATACACTGTGACAAAGAAGCAGCCAGAGCACAGCAGGCTGTGGAGATGGAGGCAGAATGATGGCAGCAGAGCTTGACCAGGAGATTCTCAGTGGCTCCCAGTCCCCCAACACGGCATCATCTACAGGAGAGCACAGGAAGTGGGCAGTGGAACTTGAGGCCGTCTCCTGATGCAGCAGAGGTAAACACAGGAAGGCAGGCCTTCCACACCCCTTGGACCCTGAGCTGTAGAAAGCCCTGTGTGGGAAAAGCAGTCCCTCCAACACCAGAGACAAGGTTGTCATTTTCTGGTGGAGTAGCATGGGGGCTGGAATCAAGGAACCCTGAAGAAAGTGGACTTCGGCTACAGGAATCCTTCTCACCTGCAAGGTCACTAACTTAGCTGGTTTAATTACTGAGACTCCGGGCACCCACCACCTCATCTGTGAAGACGGATACAAAAGACAGTCCCTGGGAGGGAGAAAACGTATTTTCTCAACTAGGAAGGAATCTGGATTGAGGTCATATACCTTTTACTTCACTTCATTATCTTTTTACATATTTGTATTTTTTAAAATGATACACGCTTTCGTACTTAAATTGCTCTGTCCTTGTCTCTCATTAGAAGAGGTTTGGTTGGCCTTTGTCTCTCCCGCACCTGCAGCGCACGATTTTCTCTCCCACTTCTCTTCCTGTAGCTCATATTCTTCCTCATTCTTACTTTACTCCCTCTTCCTGTTTCCTAGTCCCTTCTTATTTCGCTACTTAAACATTAAAACACTTAGCTCGGAAAATATAGCAACCACCTACAAACTACGGTTGTTTTGTTTTGTTTTTTTTTGAGACAGGGTCTCACTATGTAACCCTAGCTGGCCTGGACTCGAGCTCTACCTGCCTCTCCCTCCCAAGCACACGCGGAACTACATTTTCGGCAACCAGAATCTTAGTGCTGCCATCCCTGAACCGTAATGGCACACAAGTGAAGGACACAGTGTCTTCTATGCAGAGGAGTGCCAGGATTACCATCAATCATTATGTCTGTTACTGTAGTCTGTTTCCCCTACATAACAGTAAGGAACATAAATCCAAGTGAAGACACCGCACCGGGAGGATGCACATAAAATAAATCGGGCAAACAAGGATAGTAGGAAGACTAGTTTTGTTTTGAACTCTATCAGATATGAGGACAGCTACTATATATTAATAAAGCGAATAATTCATCAGGAAGATATAACAATTGTAAATATTTACACAATGAATGTTGGAACTCCTAATTTCATAAGCATAAAGGACATGAAAGTTCATAATAAGCTGCATTAATGAGAGACCAGCATCACTGAAGTTAAACTAATGATGCATCTTATGTTCCTAGAAAAACAGGAAGCCAATCAAATGCAGTAGATGGTGATAAATAATAAAGATTAGTCCAGAAGTTGATGAAATAGAGACTAAAAGAACATATAATCACTCAAAGATTCGGTTCTTTGACTAGATTAACAAGATTGACAAACTAACCAAAAGAAAGAGGTCCTGACACAGAAATACAAGCACATTCACGTTCACTGCTTTACTGTTCAGAATAGCTAACAAACGGATCCAGCTTAGATACCCATCAACAGATGAGTGGGTAAGTCCAATATAGCACGTACGCACATGCAATTTTACTAAACTGCAAGGAAAAATGAAATCATGACATTTGCAGAAAAACAGATGGAATTGGAGATTATAATATTAAACAAAGTATCCCAGACTTAGAAAGACAAATACTGCGTGTTTCATCTCTTATGTGGAGCATAGATGTTAATTTTTTTAATTTAAAAAAGTTTGGTGTGTGTGTGTGTGTGTGTGTGTGTAGACAGAGAGAGAGAGGAGGGAGGTGTGCCTGTACGCCACGGTGCATGTGTGGACATCAGAGGACAATGCTGTGGAGTCATTTCTTTCCTTCCACTTCCACTTTTACTTTCACTCACACACACACACACACACACATGGGTTCTGGGGGTTGAACTCAGATTATCAGGCTTACACAGCAAGCGCCTTTATTACTGAGTCATCTCACTGACCCTAGACTTTTATTTTCATGTGTATGTATGTATGTATGTGACGGGATATAGGCCATTAATCTAGAAAAGGGACCATGAGAGGGAAAAGGAGGTCTCACTGGAGTATTGGGATGGAAAAAGAGTAACAGAATACATGTGCTGTGAAAGCTCGCTGTGCTGGCAACATTTGTCAGCTTGACACAGTCTATAGTCACCTGGGAAAAGGGAGCCTCAGCTGAGGAATTGCCTCCATTGTACTGGCCTGTGGGCATGTCCATGGGGCATTTTCTTGATTACTAATTGAAGTAGGAGGGCCTGGCCCACTGTGGTGCCAGTTGTTTGGCAGGAGGGCCTGGGTTGCATAAGAAAAATAATTGAGCAAGCCAGAGGAATCAAACCAGTAAGCAGCATTCCTTCACCGTCTCTGCTTAGGTTCCTGCCTCGGCTTCCCTCAAGGATGGACTGTAACTGTAAGCTGAAATAAACCTGCTCCTCCCCAAGTTGTTTTTGGTCAGAGTGTTTTATCACAGCAATAGAGAGCAAACTAGGACAAGGCAGAAAGAACGCTACTGGGAGGGATGTGGGAGCTGATCAGAAGGTGGAGGGGTCGATGTAAACAAGTGTATATTAAATGTCATAATGAAACCCATTACTTTGTATGCATAATTTTTCAAAGTAATTAAAAATAGAAGGATCAGAAAGGAGCTCTCTTGGCTTCTCACCATTTTATCTATCCAGGTTATCTGCCTGTCTACCCATGTTCCCCTTTCTTCCTCTGATGGGAAATTCCACATGTGCTCTAGATCCAGCAGCCTCTCACTCTCCAAGGATGTCACATCTGTGGAAATGCCTTCTCTATCCAGGATGACCCATTCCTGTCTGTGCTCATCCTGACAGCCATTCCTTTCCTGTCTCACATTTCACATGGCCCTGTTTAATAGCCTTGCAAAGGCTACAGATTGAACGTCCCACTTTGACAGGTGGCTTCTTGGTGAGATGCTGCATTATGGCATGGAGATACCTTAACAAAAACAGCCTGACTCTCAGCATCCATTCAAACCAAGAGTGGGGCCCAATCTGAGAACTTACTTCTTCAGATTTCTCTCAGAACTGTGCTCTCAAAGGCCTTGCCTCTCTCCTTATAGAAACAGTACATCCAACATGATATGGAGAAGAAATGAAAAGCCTTATCAGAAATAGATTTTCCCTTTCTGATCTCTACTGACCCAGAGCAGCAGGACCACAGACAGATGTTATCCATCTAATCCCACCTGTTGTCTACAACAGAAATGGGGTAATTTGTTGCTTTCCAAACACATCCATGATTGTAGCGTTTGGTATTTTCCTAACATGCTTGCATGCGTAAACACACACACACACACACACACACACACACACACACACACACACACAGAGGAACATTACCCTAGATGGGGGTAAGGAAAGGTCACAAAGGATTAAAGGTATATGTTTACATTACATAGTAAGTAACCTAGTAAGTTTGTTTACATTGTAAACAAGCTGAGATAGTGTTAAATGATCTCAAAACATAAGATAAGCTTTGGTTACAAGGTTAGGTAAAATTTCATTTGTCCAGAAACCTCACCCTGACAGGATCAGCCACAAGATATGATGGTGGGAGATTAGAAACAGGAGAGACAACGCTGGGAACTCCTATGAGGCACCTGTCTTCTGCCTCTCTAGCTCCTTCAGGATGGTCCCACTGAGTTCCAGTGATACCAAGGCCTCCTTTTCTCCCATTAGAAATTGGAAGCAGCTTCCAGTGACTGACTGGGTTACCTCGCTGCCCTGCCTTAGCTTGTTAGCATTTCTATCACCTTTAAAACAATCCTCTGGCCAGACACAGTGGTGTGCACGTCTAATCCCAGCACTCAGGAGGCAGAGGCAGGTTGGTTTCTGTGAATTCAAGACCAGTGTGGTCTTCTAGTAAGTTTCAGGCCAACTAAAGCTATATTTTTTGTCTCAAAAAATAAACCAAAACCAAACAAACAAAATTCTCCAGGTTAAATGATTTATATTTTAAATATTTATAGAGGTTCTGTCTTTTAGATTGAACTCTGACTGATAAACTTGCTCTCAGAAGAATCCTTCCTGGGAACCTGCACATATTCCACAGGCCCCTGGCCACTGCCTATGCACACCTCCCTCCTAGCTGCCACTTCACTTCTTCTTTAATCGTCAAACTTCCCCAAAAGACATTCCTAATGCCTTTGGAGAAATCAGCAAAGAGAAAATTATATGTAAGCAAGACTGCTCATCGTGATAATCTTCTCAGAGTCCTACTTGATATATAGATCAATGAACACTTATTAAATAAACAATACCAAAGCATATACAAAATCCAAATTTCCAATTTCAGGAGTAAGTAATTTTTCCAAATGTATACTTACCTCTTTATTTAAAGGTGTTATAAAAGTAGCATTAAAATTTGAAAGATTGAAATATTTTTAAAGTTAAATAATTACTATTATAACAGTTAACATTATGAGTACTTTCTACTTTTTTTTTTTTTTAAGACAGGGTCTGGCTGACCTGGAATTCACTATGTGGACCAGGCTGGCCTCAAACTCAGAGTGCTGGGATTAAAGACATGCAGTAACCTGCCTGGCAGAATGTGGTATATATCTTTTATGCTATCTGTTGGGTTATTTGTATAAATCCCTAGGAGATCAATTGATTGAGAAAAAGACAATTTTTATCACTTTTGCAGCAAGTTCTGCTTTAATTTTAAAATATGCCATGACATTCAGAATGACTAAACAAAAGCAATTTTGCCACAAGTTCGATTGCTCTGGTGACTATAATTCCTAAGTGTTGGCTAATTTGGTAGATGAGGAATGAATATTTATATAATTATGTACAGACTGTCTTTGGGAAAGGTATGAGGTCATCATGTGGCATCAGAACTATTTGGAAGAATGAGCCAGCCACTTAGCACTATGGAGACGAGCACCTGGAATGGACATAACACAAGAAAATTTTTGTGCTACCAGGTCGAAAAAAAAAAAAAATCAATGCACCAAGAGGCAAGAGTGGAAACAGGACCTCTGACTGAGGACATGGGCAGTATTTAAAGGCAAGGTGTTTGAGCTGGTCCTAAAGAAGAGCCCGAAAGTCAAAGCACAAATAGGGCAGGGGCAGAATTGTCACCAAAGGAGAGAATGAGCAAGAGGAGGTCGCCAAATAACAGCTGAGCTCAGCGAAGCTGTGATCAACCTCGGCTCTCGGAGTCAGAGTTGAAGAGACAGGATGGCCGACAGGTTGATTTTAATGTCAGCATTGTCAGTATTACTCAAAATTTGATTTTGGATAATTTAGAAACTGGGGATTTAAAAAAAATGAGAAAGGAAACTGCTCTGGCGATTACTGTGGTGTAGATGTGGTTTGTTCTCAAGGATGTATTTGTTAGAAACTTGGTCCCCAGGTTGGTTTGTTTGTTGATTGATTTATTTTTCCTAACTTGTTTTTAATCTTTTTGAGACAGGATCTCCTTGTGGCCACAGCTGGCCTGGAGTCACTATATGGAGACCAGGCTGGCCTAGAGTCACTATAGAGACCAGATCTTTTTGAGACAGGATCTCCTTGTGGCCACAGCTGGCCTGGAGTCACTATGGAGACCAGGCTGGCCTGGAGTCACTATATGGAGACCAGGCTGGTCTAGAGTCACTATAGAGACCAGGCTGGCCTTGAACTCACAGAGATCTGCCTGCCTCTGACTTCCAAGTGCTGGGACTAAAGGCATGCGCCACCACAGCTAGCTAATTTATTTATTTTTATTTTTACATATACGGGTGTATTGCCTGCATGTGTATAAGTGCACCTATGGTGTGCAATGCCCACGGAGACCAGATGAGGATGTCAGAGCACCTGGAACTGGCGTTACAGATGGTTGTTAGCCACCGTGTAGGTGCTGGGAACCGAACCTGGTCCTCTGTAAGAGCAGCCAGTGCTCGTAATCACTGAGCCATCTCTCCAGCCCCCCATGATAGATTTGGTTGTTTTAAACAAAGCAAGACAGCAGTTCCCTCCACAGTTGGGACTATTCTCCGTCTGCCAACAACCACTTTTGGACATTTCTGTCCCCTTCTGAGCAGAGGTTAGATTGTAATTTCTTCATGACAGTCATGTCAGCTGAACCACACACCATGTACTGCAAGCTCTTAGCCCCAGATAAGAAGAACTAAAAACAGTCAGGGTAGAACAGAAGAAGAGCTCTAGGGAGAGTTGAGCTTTGTGATGCAAAATGCCTTCCTGCTCTTTGCCTCTTTTTCTAGGAATCGTTTTCAGTCATGGACAGAGGTGGAAGCTCATGCGACGCTTCTCCCTCATGACGCTGAGGAACTTTGGGATGGGGAAGAGAAGCCTGGAAGAGAGGGTGCAGGAGGAAGCCCAGTGCCTGGTGGAGGAGTTACGAAAAACGGAAGGTGGAACCCACCCTCTATCCCTAATCCTTGCTCTTCCTTTGGAGCCACTTGGTGCAAGATCTGCCCTTCTATGAGGGAGATAGCTGGGGTGGGGGAGTCGGGGGAGGGGGGCAATCCTTCAAGCTGCTAGTGAGGGTTCTCCAATGCTCTCATCTGGATTCAATTTTTCTAACCTTGGCACTTACTAGATGTGTATACTTGGACAAATTAACTTTTCTAAGATCCATTTTCAACATTTGAAACATCAGGCTACAGATTAAACCCAGTAGAAAGATTAATAATATAATAAGCAAAACATTTGCTCAGTATTCAACATATTATAAGTGGTCTGTAATATATTAGTTGTTGTAATATATTAGATCCCAGCACCCACATGGTGGTTAACAACCATCCATAACTCCAATTCTAGGGGAATCCAATGCCCTCTTCTGATCTCCATGGGCACTGCATGACACAAGTGCACTTACATACATGCAGGCAATACACTCATACACAAAAAAGTAATAAATAAAATATTTTAAAAATACTATATAGAACATATAGTGCCTCATGCTATAATAATAATGCATATGCTAACTGTGTATATATATATATATTATATGCAGTTAATATGGCTATAAGATGCTTACCTTCTAGTTAGAGGAAGTTCTGAAAAGAGGGAAGGCCAGTTCTTGACATCCTAATGCAGGATGATTCATATTGTCAAAACTCACATTAAGGGGCTGAGGCTGTAGCTCAGTGGTAGAGTACTTGCCTAGCATGTGAAAAGCCCTGAGTTCAATTCTTAGCACAGCAAATGACAGTAATAAAATCTAATGTTAGAATTTTTCTTTCCCGCGTAGCTCATCCCTTTGACCCCACCTTCATCCTTGCCTGCGCTCCTTGCAATGTGATCTGCTCCATCCTCTTCAATGAGCGTTTCCAGTACAAGAACAAGTCATTCCTTACCCTCATGAGCCTTTTAAATAAAAATTTTTATGAAATAAACTCTCTGTGGTGCCAGGTAAGACCTGTATTTGTGACTGTCTCATTGGTCTCCTGGTAGGAGTTTCCTTGACATATCCATGAGCAAACATAGGTTTTGTGCCCCTCCCTCTATGTATGCTGAGTAAATAAGTAACACAATTAGGGAAGCTTGCCCTCTGCTTACCCCAACAATTTTACTCACAGAAAAGAAAAAAGGAGTGGGATGGGGTTTCCCTTAACGGTAGAGCATTTGCCTAATGTTTGTGAGACTGTGGATTTGATGACCAGCACTGCACTAAAGAAAGGAAAGACAGCAGGCAGGGAGGGACATTCCCTGTCATTTCTGTTTAAGGCCCCTCCGCATGTTTCCGTGCTCTCTGCCTCTGGGGTTGAGCAGAGGTGGGAGAACAGGAGATGGACAAGGATGCAGTTCTGTGTGTGTTGTTCACTCTTCATTCTGTTTTCTAGATGTGTCACTCAAATTCTCTTGTCTCTTCAGAAATGAATTTCTGTTGTATTTTTGTGTTTGCTTGCTTCCATTTTTAGATGTACAATCTGTGGCCCAAATTCATGAAGTATATCCCTGGGAAGCATAAAGAATTCTCAAAAAGAGCTAATGATATTAAAATTTTCATTCTGGAAAAAGTGAAAGAGCATCAGAAGTCGCTGGATCCTGCTAACCCTCGGGACTACATTGACTGTTTCCTCAGCAAGATCGAGGAGGTACAATACCTGCGTGGTCTCTGTTATGTTATCTTCTAGCCCTCTATGGAAATGCAGGCAAACTCATACCATGCCGGACAGTCTTGGTACTCTGGTCATTTATGGCATGATGGATAAAGGATTCGAAAGCAAATGCACTATAAATTAACCATAAGTGGTTTTATGCATACCGAGTAACAACTACAGCATAGCTACTAGTCCCCAGAGTGCTGCTGAATGTGAAGCACCATCATGATGGAACAATTAAGTATAACTGTATAATTACATGTAAAGCTCCAACTCTGAAGCACATTTTTGAGCCCTGTAATATTAGCATTGTTCATGTAAAATTGCCTCAAATATATAAATGAAAAAGTGCCACTCCATATATCATACATATGCATAGCATAGCAAGCATTTAGTTGATAATAAACTGTAGCCTTAACCTTTGGGAGGGCTGGTTTGGATAGCCAGGATTCCCTAGAAAACATATCCAAGGAAAGATCATGGATGTCCCTTCTACGGCTCATAAATGTGCTTGGAATCAATTAAGGTATTCCAGTTACCAAGGAGGTCCATTGTAACAGCCTGTTCATTCTGATGAGTGAATCAGGGGGACCAATGTCTCTCTAGAAAAGTCATACCATGTTATTAATTCAGTCACTTAAAATTTTTACTTAGTTCACGGTATTTATCAGACTTGCTCAGTATATGGAACAAAAGAGTAAATCAGCTAATGCCCTGCAATATTCTTTCACAACATTTGTCACTATTTAATGGACTTCTTTATCATCCACTACAAAGCATATACTCCAAAAGGTCTAGGGTGGTGTTATTTTCCATACCTTGTGTCACTAGCAAGGAGCACAGTGCCTGGAATATTATAAAAAATCTTGGAATACATTTAATAATTAATTTGCCTTAATAGAGTTCATAGTCTGATGGTAAGGTCATTAAAACAAACAGTAGTACCAATCCAGACACAGTGGTACAGGCCTGTAATCCCAGCACTTGGGAGGCTAAGGCAAACAATAGGTGAGTTTGAGGCCAGCCTGAGCTATATGTTAAGTATCAAAAATAAATAAAATAAAAATAAACTGTAACAAGCTTGTCACAGCAGTAATAAGCCAGGTACAGTGACATGCACCTGTAGCCTCAGCTACTCAGGATGATCATTTGAGCCCGGGAGTTTGAAACCAGCCTGGACAACATAGCAAGACGCTGTATCCAACCAAACAAAGCAAAACCAAACCAGAACAGTCGGTATTTCAGTGTCTAGATCTCAAATCATTTCTTCTCCTCTGCTCTCCACCTTTGTTTTCCTAGATGACATCACTAGAAAATGGGTAGAAATGTTTGAAATATTTCGTTGTATTCTGTTCTAATATTAAATCTTTATCACCTAAGTATCTACAATTTGGGTCATGCTAAGAATTAAATTATACAATGCAGTACATCCTATTTAGTTAAAAACAGAGAATATCAGTATAATATATATTGGCATTTTTTTCTCTTCAGCCCTCTCTTCTATAAAAATGTTCACAACAAGCCACACCTTTAATCCCAGCACTCAGGAGGCAGAGGCAGGTGGATCTCTATGAGTTCAAGGCCAGCCTGGTCTACATAGTGAGTTCCAGGACAGCTGGGGCTACAGGGAGACCCTGTCTCAAAAAGACCAAAAAAAAAAAAAATTCACAACAATCGATTAGACGTTTGTCATTGAGGAAATTATTCTAAAGATTTATTTTTTAAAATTATGTCAATATGTATGTATCTGGGTGTGGATGTGTGCATGTGCACGTGGATACCCACAGAAGCCACAGGCATTGGATCTCTTTGAGCTGGAGTTATAGGTGGTTGTGAGCTACCTGATGTGGGTGCTGGAAACCAAACAGGTTCTTTGGAAGAGCAGTACATGCTCTTAACTGCTGAGCCATCTCTCCAGCACCAAGGGCGAATTATTTTAAATACCCAGTGTTCTTGATTCCATTTAAAAACAGTATGGATTTTAGGTAGGAAGTCCTGCTGAAAACTTTGGACTTCCAAAGGCAGACATCATCCGATTTCTAAGCCAACAGGAGGCATGTGGTAAACCTGGACAAACTTGATTCCAAGCTTTAAAAATTATGTTGATTTTTAAAACAAAGTGCCTCACTACTTTCCTCAGATTTAAAAACCAGTCTATTAAAAGCCACCAAAAAGCAATAATAAAAATAGTCTAAATATAGTAAGATATGGAAGGTTCTATTAGGTTAAGTATTGTTATATCATCAAAATTCTGTTCATAGAACAAATTCTGAGTGCCAGGTATTGTGATAGGAGCTGAGGACCAAGCAAAGAATATTTCATCTCTATTATTTGTGTGAAGTCATTTGAAAATAGAACCTTACTCACCATTTTTAAGTCCTGGATCCGTTTACTTTCTAAATGGCTGGTAGATGCCATGTAAAAAATTATGGTTAGCCAGGCATTGTGGTGCATGCCTTTAATCTCAGCACTTGGGAGGCAGAGGCAGGTGGATCTCTGTGAGTTCGAGGCCAGCCTGGTCCCCATAGTTCCAGGACAGCTGAGGCTATGGGGAGACCCTGTCTCAAAAAAGACCAAAAACAAAACAAAACAAAATTATGGTTAAAAATGTCCAATTTTAGCAGCCGGACATGGTGGCACACGCCTTTAGTCCCAGCACTCTGGAGACAGAGGCAGACAATTCTTTGTGAGGTTGAGGCCAGCCTGGTCTACATAGCGAGCCCCAGGCCAGCCAGGGATACATTGTAAAGCTTTGTCTCAAGAAAAAAAATGCCATTAACAATAGTGAAAATTATATGAAAGCCAGTAGGGCTGGATAGAAGGAGGAAGCAGGCCAGTCATACACCATGACCTCCTCTGCTCTGTGTTCAGAGCCTAGAACTAGAACTAGTCTTTTTCAATAAATACTATACAAGAGTATGTCGTTCACTGAGTATCTGTATATGTGAGGCACTGTTCTAAGAGTTTCCTGCTCTTTAACTCTTTCAATCTCTGTAAAAGCCTAAAAAACTAAGAAAAGAGTTGGGGTTAACGCAGCGGGCCACACAGCTGTGCCTTGGTTAACCTGGGATTTGATCCCAGAAGACACAACTTTGCGACCGATTGCTGCATTCTCAGTACTACAGTTTACAAAATGAATCTTGTTCACAGTAGAATCTTGTGTGGCTATGGAAGTCTGTTAAGCCATCGCCTTCTCTTTAACCCTTCTCTTTACCTCCACCACCTGCAGGAGAAACACAACCCGGGATCTGAATTTGGTTTGGAGAACTTGGTAATCTGTGGGTCTAATTTGTTTGTAGCAGGCACTGAAACAACCAGTACCACCCTGAGATACGCACTCCTGCTCCTCATGAAGCACCCAGAGGTAGAAGGTACAGCCAGTGACCCAGATGAGAACTTGGTGTTGGAGGAGGGTGGGGTCTGAGATGCTCCTCTGGCTCTAGGCTGCCTCACTGAGCATCATGCTTGGCTTTTGAGGACAGAATAAGGTCTGATGATGCTGATAAAGAAGAGACATTTAGGAGCTAAAAGACTTCCATTTAAGTTCAAAAATAGGAGCGGTGCATGATGGTGCACACCTTTAATCTCAGCACTCAGGAGGCAGATGCAGGCAGATCTCTGTGAGATTGAAGTCAGCCTGGTCTACACAGCGAGTTCCAGACCAGCTGTGGCTACAGGGAGACCCTGTCTCAAAATAATAAACAAACAAATAAATAAATAAATAAATAAATAAATAAAAAACAGTTGCTTCTGAATCCCTAGTTTTACATGTTATGAAGGGCCAAAGAGCCCTGAGTGAAAGTCAAGTTTCCATGCAGGAATTGCATCCAGATCTGCATATTGAAGACTTCTATTTTCCCACTTTAAAGTTTATTTCATTCCCATATATTAATTATACATAGCAATGGGTTTCATTATCACATTTTATTTAAGATTTATTCTGTTATTTTTAATTTTGTGTATGTGAGTGTGTCTGTGTGTGGTATGTACACATGTGTGCTGATGCCTTGGAGCTAGTCATAGGAAGTTGTGAGTTGCCTGTTACGGGTGCTAGGAACTGATCTTGGGTCCTCTGCAAGATCAGTATGCACTCTTAATCACTGAGCCATCTCTCCCCTCAGTAAGACATTTCCATATATGTACACGATGCATTTTGATGATATTCACTCCCTCACTGCCCTCTCTTACCCACTCCCACCCCTGCTGATTCCCTTCCTGCTCCCAGCTGGTCCCCCATTGCCTCTCCTACTTTCATGTCTTTTAAAAAATATTTTATTTATTATTTTTATTTTATGTGTATGGGTGTATTGCCTGAATGTGTCTAAGTGCACCTGAGTCCCGCAATGCCTGCAGAGGTCAGAAGAGGGCATTGGATTCCCCTGGAACTGGAGTTACAGGCAGTTATTAGCTGCCATGTGGGTGCTGGGAATCAAACACCCCCCACCCCACCCCCGCCTTCTGCAAGAGCAGCCAGTGTTCCTAACCTCTGGGCCATCTCTCCAGGCCATCTCTTTCTTCTTTATTGTTTTGAGTTATGAGTAAATTAGGGTTGCTGACAGGAGCATAGGTGAGGGGAAATTTACAGGAGCACAGGCAGTTTATCAGGCTACATCACTGAAGAAAATCTCCCTCCCTCCCCCAGCAACTATTAACTGCCCATAGATCCTTGGAGAAGGATGGATCTCAGACTATAATTCTGAAGTGAAATTCAAAAATGAATGTGTAGCTTGTGGCCATGGCTAGATAGTCTCAAGCCTATTTGCAAAGCACAAGCTGTAGGAGGTCTGTATTTACATTGCTCCACAGAATGATGTTTGCCAATCCCACAAGAGAGTGAGAGCCTTGATGGAGACGTTCCTGCCAGAGTAAGGGTCAAACATTTTCCCTCTATAGCTGTTTTGCTAGGAATCATGTGATGAGCCATGGGTCCTTTTCTAACCAAAAATGCAGCTGTGACCATTCCTGACCCTATCCTTTGTTTCCTTCAGCCAAGTCCTGGGGATTTGCAGCCAAACAGGGCTGCCTAGCAACACGCCTTTGACCCTGAAAGCCTCTAGGCCACTTTCTGTCACTGCCCAAAAGCATTTCCAGGTCTCCTAAGAATACAGCCCAGGGCAGCACTCACAATTCATGTCTCTGCAGCTAAAGTTCACGAAGAACTCGATCGAGTGATTGGACGCCACCAGCCTCCCAGCATGCAGGACAAGATGAAGCTACCCTATATCGACGCTGTGCTGCATGAGATACAAAGATATATCAGCCTCCTTCCTTCTAGTCTGCCCCACGCTGTGATCCAGGACACAAAATTCAGACAATATGTCATCCCCAAGGTGAGATGTGTTGGGGAAAGCTGATTGGGGTAGAAGAGGTCACTGCTGGTGCCTGGAAGCAGCTTCTCAATTCTGTTGCTGGAAGAGAGGCAAGTGAGAGTCACCAAAAGAGTCACACACAGGCCAGAGTCAAGCACCCTGAGCCTGGAATCTGTGGCCGCCTTGGCAGTATATCTGCAGGCCATTCTGTCACCTCTGGGGCCTTGTCTCAGCCTTCCTAAACCGTGGGAGGCTCATCTGAGGCTTCCAAGGCCCATCTTACTCTCATATCAATGGTATTAAGAGATCAGGGATTTTCATGAATAAGAACCCCATCTGGGTTTTCATAGCAGATTAAGAAAAGGGTGATGCTGGGGAAATGCATACAGTTCTAGCACTGAGCCTTGCCATTGCCTTTAATCCTGATTCTCTCCTAGGGCCTCACTTACCCAAGCATTGGGGATATTGCTGCCCCCATGGTTAACAGTTGTAGAGCACTTAGCATTTATCAAAATGTTCACATGCACACCAGGGATGGAGTCAGTCTTCTGCATTGCTTATGGGCTTGGGTTTTATATTTAAATGGTTCCACATAAAGTGAGAAAAAGCACCAACTCTCACCATTGCCAAACCCCAAACCAACTTTCAGTCTTACCTTATAAAGATCAATGCAAAAGTTGGCTAAAATGCAAATTGACATAATACTATACAGCTAACAGGGAACTAGAATCAGAAATATGGCAGTAGCCTAACACCAAGAAATAGAGCTTAAGAAAAAATCGGGGGCTGGAGAGATAGCTCATGAGCCAGTTCTACTCTCTATGTAACATGAGGACATGAGTTTTGATCCCAGCACCCATACAAAAAAAAACAGGCATGGTATGCCCAGGCCTGTAACTCCAGCACTGTGGGGGGCAGAGACAGGAGAACCACTGAGTGTTGCTGGCTGCCAGCCTGGCTCCAGGTTCAGTGAGAGGCCCTGGCCTAAGGGAATAAGGAGAAGATTGGTAGAACAGGACATGGACATCCTCCTCTGGCCTCTCCTGACCTTCATAGATGCTCACACAGATATATGCACCCATCTCCCCACCACATGCATATACACCGTACAAACACTACATCACACACACACATGCATATATACCATACAAACACTATACCACATATACACATGCATACATGCATATACACTACACTACACACATATACACACGCATATACACTACACACATACTATACCTCACACACATAAGAAAAATCACCATATAAATAGATTTGGGGCAGGGGTTATATTATAATCTCATTTGTACAGAATATTTTTCCAATAGTATTCAATATCCATTCTTGATTTTTTAATTTATTTTTATTTTTTAATATTTTTGTGTGTGTGTGTCTGTGTATGAGCATATTGCACTGACTGCTCTCACAGAGGGTCTAGGTTTTATTCCTAGCACCCACATGGCCGCTAACAACTGTCCTAATTCCAGTTCCAGGGGAATCTGACACCCTCTTCTGACCTCCACAGGCATTGCATGACACGGCCTCACTTACATGCATGCAGGCAATACACTCATATACAAAAAAATAAATAAATACAATATAGTTTTTTAAAAGGCAGTCCCTGTGAGGAACCTGACTTTTGCCTCCTGGGCTC
The DNA here is from genome assembly GCF_000622305.1 of Nannospalax galili. Taxonomy (NCBI): domain Eukaryota; kingdom Metazoa; phylum Chordata; class Mammalia; order Rodentia; family Spalacidae; genus Nannospalax; species Nannospalax galili. Next base: position 28,399 of record NW_008348586.1, on the reverse strand, counting down.
AGAAGTTTGGAGAAGACAAGGGAGCCCCTTCCTCTGTGGAGCTGCTGGGAAGGAAGAGGCTCAGATGCACTTATCCTTGTAAAAGGCACTCGGTGCACAGCAGCCTTCACAATGTCCCCGAGAGTCCTCATCAGCCTATGTGGGACTGACTGGCACACGTCTCTGGGTTAGGAAATGAAAATTAGAGCTTTCTGAGAGGTAGACCAGATGGCACAGAAAGGTTGTTGGCGTGGAGGGTGAGTACTCAGACTGCAAGCTGGCTGCCCAGCCCATTAATAGTAAAAATTACGAAGAAACAGTACTTAGGAATAAACGGGAAATTTGTAATATTTAAAGAGATTTTAAGTTATGAATGATTTAAAGATTTAAAGAAAGTAGGCTTTAAAATATTAAATATTAATATTAAAATATTAATGAGAGTTACACATTTTTGAATAAATTAAAAGACTGTATTAGGGTAGGAAAATAAGTTATCTCCCAAATCAAATTATACATTTATATTACACATATGAAAATAACCAGATATTTTTCTGGAACCACTGGTTTGCCACTATCTGTAATTATAAGCATCCACTGGGCATCTTGGAACATATCCTCTTGGTTAAGAGGGAACCACTGCATACATGGGAACAGTCCTATACATAACAAAGATAACTTTTTGCTTTTAATAAAGGTTGGAAGACTCCCGAGAGGTATGTCTCACATCTTTAGATGTAAAGTTATTTCTGATGGTCTTTGTTTGTTTGAGACAGGCTGGCCTTGAACTCAAGATCCCCCTGCCTCAGCCTCTCAAGGGCTGGGATTATAGGCATATACTACCATGCCTGGCTGTCTTGATGGCTGAAACATAGATACATAGAATAGTATAAAAAACACTAATGATAAAATCAACAGTTTTTAGAGAATTTCAGAGTGATGAACTATTTTCTGGCAATAACAAAAAATATGGGGAAAATCTATCTAAGAAAAAAAAAAATCCAAAAAGAAAATGGGTGGCAGGCGATGGATCAGCAGGTAAAGGTGCTTGCCACCAAGCCTGAGGACCTGAGTTGGATCCCTGGGCCCTACATGGTAGAAGGAGAGAATCAACTTCCCAAAGTTCTCCTCTGAAAGAAAGAGCCCAGATGTGGTGTGCATTTCTTTAATCTCATTTAATCTCAGCAGAAATAGGTGGATCGCTGTAAGTTTGAGGCCATCCTGGTCTATATATCGAATTCTAGGCCAGCCAGGGGTACATAGTGAGACCCTATCTCAAAAAAAAAAAAAAAAAAAAATGAAAATAAAAAAAAAAAAAAAAAAAAAAAGGATAAGAAAAAAGGAAAAGAAAAAGAAAAGAGGGAAAAGAAGAAAAGAAACATTTTCACTTTATACTTTTGCACATTTTTAGTATTGCATATCAATTCTGATACTTGTACAAATGTGTAAGGAAACACAGAATAAAGTAAGAGTAGAAAAAAGCTTTCACTTCAGCTGGGATGTTTTACGACCAGATAGAGTTTGATTCAAGCTGCAACTGAGCAACTTGCCAAAAGTACAACTCCAAGCCAGTGTTTCTCCTTTCCAAACCCCACTTTCCTTGTTTACACAATGCAAACCAAAAAAAAGCATCGACTATACATACTTAGTATGGGAATTAAATGAAATTTATAAACAACTCAGCACAATGTCAGGCGGATGTGAAGTTCCAATCAAAATAATGGTCACTGTTTTTATTATTCTGTTATCTAAGTCAGGGCTTCTGAAACTTTTCCCACTCACCCCCTATCTACCAGAGAAAATTGTATCTGCGTATTTAAGTATATAAAATAGGCGTGTAAGTGAAACATTTACTGATGATAAATCATTAAAAATTCTTAAAAACAATTTTTACTATACATATAATTTTACAGTTAGAGAAAAGGGTAATTTTGCAAACAGTGAGTAGATGTGCTTGTTTATTTTTACATAAAGAATTAAGTCTTGCCTGAATATTTGATACTGCAGGAAGGAGAGCATCTTCAACACCTTTTCAGAGTTAACTGATATTTAGACTGTAAATTGTCAGTGCTGGGAGAGCCCCTTTGCATAAATTCTTAAGATGAAATAGCAGAAGTACAGTTAGTGCCATTTCAGAAATTACTGAAAATTCTTTCCTAATCCCAAACTAAAACTGCTTTGACAATTTTTAATGAAACTTAAGTCTGCAATTCAAATAACATTTTACAAAATCAAACCTTATTCCTAACACAATACAATTCAAATATATTTTGGACAGAAGGAAATCTGAAAAGTCTTTGTTTTCCATAATTAAACCGTTCTGTTTCTGTAACAGCAGAAAGCCTTGTGTGTGTAATAAAAACATTACAATTCATGACATACAATAGTCCTGACTAGCAGTGAGGTCTTTCCGGCAGTGTGCTGTGGTGTTGCAGCACACACGGTGCAAAGTACACACGTTGTATGTTTAGAACAAGGTGAGTGAAATCCCAGAAAGCACCTTGGACTCTACCTGTTTGATTTTGAATTTGTTTTAGGTCATTGTGTGTTCAGAATCCTTTTACTGTTGCCGAATTTTTCACAATCCCCACATTCAGCTTTACGACCCCTTAGGAGATCTTGACCCACAGTTTACCAAGCTGGGGTCTGAACCTCAGAAGAATCTTATGAGGCAAGAAGAAAAGCCTGTTTTCTTCCCTCATTTCACAAGTGAGGTGGAATTGTGGATACGAGGCTCGGGGTCTCATTTTTCCTTCCATTTGTACCTGAGTCCAGAAAACAAAAAGAACAGCAGGGAAAAGCAATCGTTTCTAGTCTGAGGCAACAACTCCAGTTTACGCCACGTGGAGACGGCGTGAGTTGCAAGTCTCCATTTTTCAACAACTGATTCTTGCACATTCACTGCGTTGCTCCTCCCACAAAGAACCATTATGACTACTAGACAAAGGCTATTATTGTACGACTGTGTGTGTAAAATATCTATAATTGAGGCACTCACCAGGTAAGCGGAAGAAGAGTGTTTCACCCGGTTAAATGCATTGTTACTAAGAGCACTGACTTGCTTATGACGTCAAGCATGATAAAATGCCACCACATTCTCTGTTTAAAATGCCACACGCCTTTAATCCCAGCACTTGGGAGGCAGAGGCAGGTGGATCTCTGTGAGTCTGAGGCCA
>NW_008348586.1:2026-24734 GCF_000622305.1 Nannospalax galili | reverse complement strand
GAAACCATACCATGCCAGTCAAATTCAGTTGTCACATAATGACCAGGTAACAAGGGACCTGCTTTTGCAAAATTTGTCTGTTGATTTTCCCTTTGTAATATTGATTTTTCCAAAACAAAGGGTACAAATGTGTTCATTTGTAACTGTAACTGTTACTAATTTTTTGATTCTTAGAGTCCATCAAAGAGCCTTAGCCACCTTCACCTTCCTTCCCCAATATCTGGAGCCCTATTTGTGCATTCTTGCCTTCCCTTATATTTGCTGTAAAGCCATAAAGGCAGATTGGCCTTGCTGGCATGTGTTCTCTTTCATTACTATTCTTTTTTCTTTGCTTTGCTTTGTTTTTTTTTTTTTGAGACAGGGTCTCCTTGTATTCCTAGCTGGCCTGGAACTTGCTATGTAGACCAGTCTGGCCTCAATCACCAAGATCTACCTGCCTCTGCCTCCCAAGTGCTGGAATTAACAGTGTGCACCATCAATGCTTGGTTATTTATTATTTATTCATTGTATTTATTTAATTAATATTTTATTCTAGTTTTTAATATTTATTATTTTATTTTTGTGTGAGTGTAATGCCTGCATATATGTGAATGCACCTGTGTAGTGCAATGCCAGCAGAGGTCAGAGGTCAGAAGAGGGCATCAAATGCCCCTGGAACTGGAGTTACAATTGTTAGCCAGTGCTCTTAACTGCTGAGCCATCTCTCCAGACCTGACTACTATTTTGACTACTATTTTTATTTTTATTTTATGTGTATACATGGATTACCTGCATGTATGTAAGTGTACCCATGTTGTGCAATGCCCACAGAGGTCAGAAGAGGGCATCGTATCCCCTGTAACTGGAGTTATGGACAGTTGTTAGATTCCATGTGGGTGCTGGGATTTGAACCTGGGTATTCTGCAAGAACAGCCAGTGTTCTTAACTGTTGAGCCATCTCTCCAGGCCCCTGACTACTATTTTTTAAAATAACCATTTAAGGGGCTGGGGATGTAGCTCAGTGGTAGAGAATTTGCCTAGAGTATGGAAGGCCCTAGGTTTTATCCCTGGGTCTGCAAAAAATAAAATAATAATAATAATAATAATACAATATGTAAATGAATTGAATATGCATTGTTTCTAATTCAATTATGATAAACGTCAACATAAAAAATTCAGCAAACCAGAGCTGGGCATGGTGGCGCACGCCTTTAATCCCAGCACTAGGGAGGCAGAGGCAGGCAGATCTCTGTGAGTTCAAGGCCAGCCTGGTCTACATAGTGAGTTCCAGGACAGCTGGGGCTACAGGGAGACCCTGTCTCAAAAAGACCAACAACAACAACAAAAAGTTTCAGCAAACCAGAAAAAGGGAGATAAATAAATTACCTGTAATTTTACATTATGAAGATAATCACTTTCTGATTTACTATAGTTCACAGTTGTGTTATATATAATGCATAGTTTTTAGATTAAACTTAGTTCATTCTGTACAATCTGTTTAGTAACCTGCTTTCACCTAGTAAATAATGATAAAAGATAGCCTTTGGTTCTGAATCTTCCACATAAACCCTTTCAGGTTGCATTGCATAACAGATTCATAAGACAAGGATTTATGTAGCCAGTCCCTTATAGAGAGAGGTCTAGGTGTCATTCAGTTCATCAGTATCACAAATGATACAAGTGACAGCCTCAAAGCCATGCCACCCCCAGATGTGTTACTGGATTAAAGATGGAACTTTTCCTAAAGTGTTTTGATATGTCTAAATTATTGTCCTCCAGAGGTTTCTGATCAGCGTTTTCAATGACTTTTAGGATCTTATTTGAACATAAAAAGTGCTAATGGCAATGTTTTCTCCTTCCAGGAAAACGGTCTTGTGTTGGAGAGAGTTTGGCTCATATGGAGTTGTTCCTGTTCATCACCACCATTCTGCAAAACTTTTCCTTGAAGTCTCTTGTGGAGCCAAAGGAAATAGACACCAAACCCAAAGCTTCTGGGCTTTTCAATATGCCACCACCTTTTAAGCTGTGTCTTATTCCTAGATAAGAGTTTATCTTTTTAACCATTCAAATCAAAGTAACTGGTTTCCCTTCTCTAGAAATAGTCTCTTCATTCTAGATACGACCTAGAAACCCTGTTTATTACAACCAGATGGACAATTGTTTCAATGTACAAATTCCTTAACATAAAGGATGGTCCTGAAAACTCAAGAGCCCACGGGCAGTGCTTTTACACTCTTGACCTTCTCTATAAAGCAGACGAACTAAGACCAAGCCTGCAAGTGGCCTTCATCACAGACTACAGCAAGCAGTAGAGCTTCTTTTTTTTTTTTTTTCAGCTTTGGAAATAAACTAATTTTCTGTCATGTTTTAAAAATGAGAAATTAGCCAGGTGTGGGGGCACATACTTTTAATCGCAGCATTTGGAAGGCAAAGGCAGGCGGATCTCTGTGAGTTCAAGGCCAACCTGGTCTATGTAGTGAGTTCCAGACCATCATGGACCACAAGAGAGAGAGAGAGAGAGAGAGAGAGAGAGAGAGAGAGAGAGAAATTAATACGATGGCTTATGTACATTTTTCTATTCCCACTTAAAAGCATTTATATGATCTGTGTCATTCACAAAATAAATCCTCATCTCCATAGTAGAGTTTCTTTGTATGTTTAACTTTATTTCAAGGCTCAAAAAATTAAAAAAGGGGGCTGGAGAGATGGCTCAGCAGTTAAGAACACTGACTGTTCTTGCAGAAGACACGGGTTCAAATCCCAGCACCCACATGGCAGCTAAGAACTGTCCGTAACTCCAGTTCTAGGGGAGCTAACAACTGTCCGTAACTCCAGTTCCAGGGGATCCGACAGCCTCTTCTGCCCTCTGCGGGTATTACACAACATGGGTGCACTTACCTACATGCAGGCATAATACTCATACACATAAAATAAAAATAATAAATAATAAAATTTTAATTAAAAAGGCCTTCTCCTTGAGTTATGGGCAGCTTACTAGTAGGGTAAGATAAATGGATGAAATCAAATGATAATCTATCACAAATTTCCCCTTGCTCTCCCTCCTTCGATGTGCAGCTGTTGACTTACGTGAGGCACAATGAGAGGCATTTTTGAGAGGCTACGCCACGTCTGGGGCCAGTATTCAGAGGTTCATGGCTAGGCCCTCATTAAACAGTTTTGGGGCAGAGTTGGGGGCTGAAGATCCAGAGGACAAGGTCCAAGAAGACTGCACATTGCCAAGAACAGTGAGTGACTGGGAGAGCAGTGACGACAGCTGTCCCAGAAGTGGCCCAGGGGAGTTAGTTCAGTGACAGCAGCTGCTACCAACGGACTCAAATGCCAGCACCCAGTCCTGACTTACTCAGGGACACTGGGAGTGAGAAAGACTGTGAAAACAGCTGAGGGAACGGAATGAAAGGATAAGCCACAGACTGGAGAAAATCTTTTCAAAAGACAGATCCTATCAAGGACTATTACCCTAAACACAGCTTTTAAATAATATATTTATTTTAGGTGTATTGCCTGAATATTTTTTTACACAGGAGTAAATATTTCATTTTATGTATATGAGTGCATTGCCTGAATATGCACCCATGTCATGCAGTGCCCACAGAGATCAGAAGAGGGCATTGGATTCCCCTGGAACTGGAGTTATAGATGGTTGTTAGCTGCCATGTAGGTACTGGGAATCAAACTTGGGTCCTCTGCAAGAGTAGCCAGTGCTCTTAACCCCTTAGCCATCTCTCCAGCCCCAGGATCCCAAAACACATAACTTTTTTGTAGTAAAAATTGGGCTGAAGAACTGAACAGACATCTCACCACAGAAGATTCACAGCTGGTAAATAAACCAACAAGAAGACATGGCACATAGTATGTCATCAAAGGAAGCACAAGTTAAGATAAGCTATCACTACACACTAGTTAGAATTGCTGAACTCTGTAACACAATTCATACCAAGTATGGATGAGGCTCTGGAGCAACAGAACTCTCATTTCCTGCTAGTTGGAATGCAAAATGGCACAGTTTGGAAGACAGTTCAGTCATTATAAAACAAAGCACACTCCTACAGTATGATCCTGCATTAGCCCCCTTGCTATTTACTCAAAAGAGTTGAAACTATGTCCACACAAAACCTGCATATATGGGGCTGGAGAGATGACGTAGCAGTTAAGAGTTTATACTGCTCTTGCAAAAGACTCATTACCCACATCAGGTGACTCACAACTGCCTGTAACTCCAATTCCAGGGGATCTGACGCCATCTTCTGGCCTCCTCAGGCACCTGCACTCAGGCGTACATACCCCCATACAGGCACATGGTCAAATACATAATTTTAAAATAATAAATTAAAAGAACTTGACATGAATGTTTATAGCAACCTTACTTATAATTGACAAACAAAACCAAGTCGGTCTTTAGCACATGAGTGGATAAAGTGTGGTATATCCAGACAATAGAATATTATTTCATATCAACAAGAATGAAATGACAATTCCTTGGAGACAATAAAAAGATCAGTGACTGTGGACAGAGGGAACACAGAGGACTTTCAGAACAGTGAAAATATTCTGTGTGATACATAAAGATGAAGATATGTCATTCATCATACATTGTCCAAAACCGTAAGATGTACACACCTAGAATGAACCCTAATGAAAACTATTGGCTTTTGGGTCATTATATCAGTATCCAATGCGCAGCTCTGGTGAGGATAGCTGACGGGAGGGGGGGGCTGTCCAAGTGTAGGTACGGGTAGAATATGGGAAATCTCTGAATGTCTGCTCAATTTTACTGCAAACTTGAAGGCAGTGAGAGAGAGAGAGAGAGAGAGAGAGAAAGTCCTTGAAAATGTAATAGTATTGTACCCTATCTCGTAGCATTTAAATTTTTTATTTATTTTTATTTAATGTGTATGAATGTATTACCTGCATGTGCGTAAGTGTACCCATGTTGTACAGTGCCCACAAATGATAGAAGAGGGTGTTGGAACCCCTGAAACTGGAGTTACAGACAGTTGTCAGCCGCCATGTAGGTTCTGGGATTCAAACCCACATCTGCAAAAGCAGCAGTGCTCTTAACCATGGAGCCACCTCTCCAGCCCCCTCACAGCACATTTTTAAAAGAAGAGCATCGTTTCTAGGTATATAACCAAAGGAGTTGAAACTGGGTCTCATGCTCACAGCAGCATTACAAGAGCCCAAAGGTGGGTGCCATACAGAGGCCCATTAGCGGGAAAGCAGATAACACCACGTGGTATTGCATGCGATGAATTCCTTTCTGTCTTAAAAAGGGAAGACATTCCAGTTCATGCTATAGCATGAATGAATCTTGAAGACCTTGAGGGAAATGAGCCTGTTGCAAAGAGCAAACGTCTGATTCCACTTCTGTGAGGAATTTAAGCAACTGAATTAATAGAGGTGAAGTAGAGTGGTAATTACCAGAAGGGACGAGGGCTTAGAGCCAGTCTTTAATTGGTGTCTGTGATGGCTAATCCTGGGTGTCAACGTGATTTGATCTGAGATTAACTGAAATGAAAGAGATCTTCTTGATTGGATCATCTAAAGCCGGAAGACACACCCTAAATGTGGGCGTTACCTTCTGATGGAAGCCAGTATAAAAGACCAAGGCAGAGGAGAATGCGGGGCTTTTAGCGGCTTGCCTTCTCTCTCGCTGGTGAGTTCGTCTTGTTGCTGTAGACTGAAGACTAGCTGATATTTTGGAATTTGTCAGACCTCCAGCACCGGATTGGGACTACGGAGACATCCAGCCTTGTGGACTGAGCGACTACAGATTCTCAGCCTCTCCAGTGTGGTGCAGCCATTGTTGGACTACTCGGACTCTATCCTGTGAGCTAAGCTGATAAATTTTTATACATATTCATTCTACTGATTCTGTTTCTTTGGAGAACCCTGACTAATACAGTGTCCTATTTGGCTTTCTCTTACTTCAATAAATACCATGACCAAAACCAACTTGGGGGAAGAAAGAGTTTCTTTTATCTTACTCTTCCAAGTGACAGTCCATCACTCAGAGAAGACAGGAACTCAGGTCAGGATCCTGGAGGCAGGAGCTGAAGCAAAGACCACAGAGGAAGACTACTTAACTGGCTTACTCCTCTGGTCTGTGCTCAGCCTGCTTTCTTAACACAACCCAGGACCGCCTGCCAGAGATGACATCACTTATCAAGAAAATGCCTCATAGACATGCCCACAGGCCAGTCCCATAGAGGAAATTCCCCAGTTGAGGTTCCCTCTTCCCAGGTGTGTCAGGTTGACAGCTGACACTATCCAGCACAATGGGTATAGAGCTTCAGCTGAGCCAGAGAAATGTGTTCCAGAGATAGGTGTGGCGAGCAATGGTTACACAACAATGTAAATGTATACAACTTCACGGCAGTGTATATCTCAGTGGTGAATATACCAGATGTTATGTGTAACTTACCATATACAAAAAATATAAAGCTTAGGTGCTTGAGTTATACAGGTGCTTTTGAAATGGGGCACTTTGGAGCTAATGGTCACTGTAACGTTTTGTGTTTGTTTTGTTTTTTGAGATGGAGTCTCATGTAGCCCAGGCTAGCCTCAAACTGGCTCTATGGCCAAAAATAACCTTGAACTCTTGATCCTCCTGCCTCCACCTCCTAAATGCTGGGATTTGGGATTCTGGGCATGTGACAGCATGCCAGGCTATTATTGTGATTAATTAGCATGTAAGTGTTTCCTACCCTCCTCTCACCCTCAGCCTCCTTTTCAGCCACTGGAAATTTTCTCTCTCGTCCCTCGGATCTTCTGCTTTCCATGTATTTGAAGAGTTTTGAATCGGCAGCTGAGGTCTCTAAGATTAAGTCTCCAGTGAGCCCTCTTCTCTCGCTTTAACTAGACCTCAGAATTTCTATGCATTCAAAACATCTTTTCTTTTTTTTCTAATCAATTTTTAAAGCAACAAATAAAAATACATATTTATGGTATATTCATAATTTTTTCCTAAAGCTCAAATTTTGCTTCAAAATGCTAAAAAGTTGAGCAAAATGGGTGAAGTGCCTACAGATAAAGCATGAGGTTCTGAATTTGAACCTAAACACACATTAAAAAGCCAGACGTGATGTGCTTGTAATATCCGCACTGGGGAGGCTGAGATAGGCAGGTCCCTGGGCCAGCCAGCCTAGCTTAATTCAGTGAGTTCCAGGTTAGTGGGAAGTACTGTCTCAAAAAACAAGTTGAATGGCTCCTGAGAAATGATACCTGAGCTTGACTTTTGGCTTCCATGTGCAAGCACACACACGAACACACACACACACACACACACACATACACACACACACACACACAATCGTAGTGGAGACTTTTACTGACGATTTCCTGGGAATATGGAAGGAAAGGTCAGTGCAAACACACACACACACACACACACACACACACACACACAATCGTAGTGGAGACTTTTACTGATGATTTCCTGGGAATATGGAAGGAAAGGTCAACCACACAGGTCACAAATCAAAACTTCCTGTAAAAATTCCTTTGAACATCTATCTGTCTTGGCCCCAAACGTCATCTTCCTCCAGCATCAGACTCTCTTCTCTTCCCTGACTTGAAGTCCCTCCCATCTACGTCCCTGTTTCCAAGCTGACTTTCCTGCTCCCTTTCTCTTCCCTTTTCCATCTTCCCTTTTAGATCAGATACTTCAGTTTCTTGCATTTCCATCTATTCCAGTTACTCATGAAAAACATCACTGCGAAGCACAGACCTAATGGCAAATCAGTGCCAACAACAGACACTCTAAATGTGAGTCAGGAGTGATTATAAAGTTATATACAGCTACTTTTATTATGTATATTTACATAATAAATAGCCCCAAGGACTATCCTGTGACACAGCATCTGGTCCTTAAGAGATTCTGAAAGCATACTCCCAGAGGGAATCTCCAGGTCTATCAAAAAACAGCATCCTCTACTCATTAAGCAGGTATCCCCCAAATGCTATGACATATAAAGATGAAAAAAAAAAAAAAACCCTGATGCAAAAAACTTGACCAAGATAAAAACAGTAAAGTTCAGGTTTAAGTCCTAGTCTCAGACAGCAAAGCCTGTGGATTTTCCCAGTCTGACATCCAACCCTTTTGAGAAGACACTAGTCCATCTATACAACCAAGAGCACTTTGGTCCTAAGCCGATGAATGCCCTTCCTGAGGTTGATTCTATGGATGTTCTCAATTCAAACAGAAGGAAGACATTAGAATTCTTAGGTGGTAGACATGTAGTCCAGGCTTGCCTCAAATTCGTGATTTTCCTCTCAGCCTCCTGGGTGCTAGAATTCCTGGTGTATACCACCACACCCAGCTGGCACTGGTTCTTTAATTTTAGGATTCCCTCCTTTCTTTTTTTCCTGAGTCAGGGCCTTAATTATGTAGCTCTAGCTGACCTGGAACTGGTTATGTAGCCCAGACTGGCCTTGAACTCACAGAGATCTGCCTGCCTCTGCCTCCCAAGTGCTGGGATTAAAGGTGTGTACCACCAGGCCAAGCTGATTCTTTAATTTTAAAGGGTTAAATAGCAATATGCAAACTGAGCCAGGATCCATTGGGTCAGATCAGGTAGAAGCAACATGCAACCTCCGGCTCTCCGATAGCGCTGTCTGGATGACTGGCCCTGAAGAAAACTGAATCCTCAGTTTCCTTGGAATCTGAATCCTCTGAATCTAAATTTGTAAACAGAGCCCTGCATACCAGTAGGGAATATTCTGCCTTAGTGGTAATAATTCTTCAGGAAACTCCTAATAGTCTATATACATGGCCTAAATAGCTCCCTAATCTCTCCCCCAACCATAGAGACCTCTAGATAATCCTGAGCCTTGGTTTTATACTTTATTATCATACTGTATTTCACTGTACTGAAGATGCTAACTAAAGACATCCCAGTTTCAGAGACATTAAAATGTCAAGTAAATGGCACCTTAGAATCAAACATTTTGCCTGCTCTGCTTAAGGGCTATTCAGTCTGACTCGTACTGGCCCCTTCATCCCAAATGGCCAGATCATGTTTCCCAATTAACCTTCGCCTGATACCCTGATAGTCTCTCATTGATGTCAAATCAGTAAATACACATCACACTGGTTTTTCCAAAGTCAGAAAGAACCACTTTCCTCCTGGCAAGGCAGATTACAGCAATACAGACTATTTACAGATTAGGCAACCCTGGTACACAGAATGGACTCAGAGTCCATGCCACGAAGCTTTCCATTGGCTAGAGAGCAATCCGAGTCAACATGTCACTGAACCGATGATTTCAGGCTTGGAAGTAGGGTCAGTGGAGGCATGTGGAGGAGCCTTGGTTTCTAGAATTCCATACAACCATTTCCTGTACTGCTCTAAAAATCAACAAAATGTAAATTCTGAGATGAGTTCATTACGTTTTATTGCTTTTCAACATGAAAATTTGTGATGTGCCAGATATATAGCCTGGGAACTGGGGATCCAGAAACAAGATCCTTAAGCACTTTACATGTAACCAAGGGAGACAAATGAGCCAGCAATAACAGCATATTGCAGTGTTTGTGAAAAGTGTGCACAGAGTTCTATGGAAACATCAGGGAAGGACACTGAAATCAGACCAAGGCAAGCCTTAGGGCAAGTTTGAAGAAAATGATACTTGAATTTATTTTTGAAGTACAAATAGGTGTCAGCCAATTTACAAGTAGAGGGAGAAGGGAGGTTCAAGCAGTCTAAGGATTTTTTTTTAAAGGACTGCAAGATGTTGGATGTTGCTGGTGAGACATAAGCAATCTATCTGATGCTGGAAAGGCAGTAAACATCAGGTCCTGGAAGGCCCCAGCCATGTAAAGAATTTGGACTTAACTTGGGAGAGTGGAGAAACAAGGATCTGAACAGCAGAAGTGAACGGCAGGCAAGAGACAAGGTATAGTTTGCGTTGAAGGTTTGCAGCAGCTGTGGACGGAGCGGAATCCAGGCAGGAAGACAGGAGGGAAGCTATTGGCATGATTTAGGTGAAGACTAATAAGAACAATCGGAGTCAGTGGATTTGATCCAAAATATATGTGTACACAAAGCAACACATCTGTGTACAGATGCTGAGGGGGAAGCAAAGGGCAGTGGTGAAGATCTCCAGGCAGAGTACCCAGGGGATGGGGGTAAGGAGTACGTGAATGTGAAGGGTGGGAAGAATTTAGAACGGCTCCCATGTTTTTGACTTGGGCAACAGGTGGTGCCATTTCTCCAGAAGAGCAGTTATAGATGAGATGCCACATTCAGATTCAGACAGGTGCCAGCTGGGTCCCTGAGGACCCCTGAGGCAAAGGGGAAAATATCTCACCCTAAGCATTAAGAATCTAAGAAACAGAACTGACATACACACAGTATTCCACAGTTTGTACAAAACTTCTGTTGAAACAGGAGATGTGACTGGAACAGGCAGTGTGGGGGTGGAATGTTTGGGCAGTATTATCTGGAGAGAAGAAACCTGTTTAGAGAGAGCTTTGAAAAACCAACATGGGGAGATCTGGCTTGATACAAAAAGTAGGGGACACCCCAGAATTCCACATGGCTGCATTTCAAAGAAAAGGTGTTTTCAAGAATATCTTAGAAAAGTGAAAAGAGACTTCCAACTTCAGTAAAACAAGAAAAATGTTGTCAAACAAAATTATGAATAAAATGACTGCCAAATGAAGTGGACTTGATCCAAAATACGTGTACACAAAGCCAACACATCTGTGTACAGATGCTAAGAGAGAGAGAGAGAGGAAAGAGAGATCATCTTCCCTAAAATGAAGGGCCATGTTCCTGAGTTCATGCCATGTCCTCTGTAGGTTGACTAACAATATATCAGATCCGACTAAGGATGGGCTGAAGATGGCCAATGTTCTGTAGAATCTGCTCTCTCTCATAATAGAATCTCTGATTTCTAACTGGGCACATGGTTGCCTAGGATTGAGACTATATTTATCTGTTTCATTACAAGTAGGCATCGCCATGTGACTCAGCTCTTGTCTGTAGGATGTAAGTGGAAACTGTGTAAGGTTTATTCTTCTTAAATAGTCTTATTGAAACAGATTTCCCACCCTACACAATTCAGCCCTTTAAGTGAGCACACTTCTAGAGGCCAGGCATGGAGAGTGCCTGTAATTCTAACACTTGAAATGCTGAGGCAGGAGAAATGCTACTTCCCAGGTTTGTGTCAATATAAGCAGAAAGTATGGTTTTAGTATACTAACAGAATATTCAACTCCAGATATAATCTTAGATAATTTCTCTTACCTCCAAAAGAAATTCTATACTCCTTATCTACCATTCCCCAACCCCCAACAACACCAATCCCAGCTAGCCACTAATTGACAGTCTGGCTTGACAAACTTACTCATGCTGAATGTTTTAGGTAAATAAAGTCACACACTAAGTGGTCCTAGGTCTGACTTCCTTCACTCAGCATGTTATTGAGGTTTATCCATGTTGTTGCATGCACTTAATTTCTTTTGTTGTTGAATTATGTTCCATTTTTGGCTATACCACATTCCACTTACCCGTTCACCCACTGACCAGCATTTGGCTGGATTCCACTTTGGTGTTGTGAATAAAGCTGCCATATTCATGCACAAGTCTTTGAGTAGACCTGTTTCCATGACTCTTGGGTGGATATCCCAGAGCAAAACTGCTAGAGGACGCTGTCGTGAAGTGGTTCTCTATCTAACGGTTGGAGGAGTTACCAGGGCTGTGTTCCACAGCGGGGGCTCCACTTCTTACTTGTACCATCCATGTGCAAGAGCAAGTGTTTTGCTCTTAAGAAAAGAAGATATTCTTCTTCCTAGTGGCAGAATGTGAACATAAGACAAGTTTAGACTGTCTCGGGCAGGAGGGGAAATGTACTGAGACCAGAAGACGAGCAGGCTAGATAGAACTCGGTCAACAGAGACTCAGAACTTCGTTAATTTGAGAAAGAAATAAAGCTCCAGTTATTTAGAATATTCTATCATTTGCACCTGAATCTAATCATGATGTTTATGATCTTTGGGGCCTAGGCAAACCTCTATAGAACCAAAGACCTTAGAGAAAGCCACTAAGAAAGGGAGAATCAACAGGGACGATGTGAAGGAAGAGACAGACTAGCCCAGGCTCACCCACGTCTGCGCATGGCTTATTTTACTAGGTGTACTGTCTTCTAGGGTCATCTATCCTGTCTTAAATAGCAATTTTATCTTTTGAAAAGGTCTTCCTTTGTGAAGCTGGGTGAAGGAGGAGAGATGTAGGATCACCAGATCACAACACAGACTGCCTGTGTAAAGTGTCATTTTGAGCCACAGCTATCCTGAATTCTAATCAGGGGAAAAGACGTGACAGTAGAGAGCAAAAGACATTTGAAAGGGGTGTTTGAAATAACCTTGACTGAGGTTGGGACAACGCCTTTTCACATTCCCTACTCTTCTCTATCCTGTTTTTAAGTATCACAATCTGGATGAGTCCTCCGTTGAAACATGAGTAATAACTAGAAAGGGACCATGTGGAGATTATTGGGGAAAAATACAGCAGAAGAGAAATTATTTGAGACAATAGACGAGGAGTTCAGGCCAGGCGTGATGGTACATGCCTTTGGTCCCAGCACTCGGGAGGCAGAGGCAGGTGGATCAGATCTCTTGTTAGGTCTATATAGGGAGTTCCAGGCCAGCTGGGGGCTACTGGGAAATCCTGTCTCAAAAAGACCAAAAAAAAAAGGAGTTCAGACAAATAATGCCCCAAAGACATCAAAAGGAGATGGAATTGAGTTAGAAGAGCTCAGGAAAAATAAAATAAGAGAGAGGGGCTGAGAGATTGCTCAGGAGCAGTAGAATAAATTGGCTTTGTTCTTCATTAAGCTTTTCTAGTGGAAAAGACAACCAAAAGCATAAATAAGTAAACTGATAAACCAGGTATTTGCAGGCTAAAAAGTCAAACACTGACCAAAACAACCAGGATAAGACTGAGCACAGCCAGAGGAGGCCTCCGTAGATATCATGAATGTTCTCCTGCACAGCCAAGACACTCAGATCAGAAGTGTGGAGTCAAGATGGAGGGGAGGAAGTGTTCCAGGAAAAGTGACTGGGAAAGAGCTTGATCTGCCTCCAGGACTGGCCAGGTTCCTTAAACAACTCTGCACTCTCATAGCACCTAAACCCCAAATACTTCTCAAAGAGTGGCTAAGGATTTGAGTGGAGATAGACTCCTGATTCACTTACACATCAACTAACATTTACTGAGCAAGGTTAAATGACATTTAAGCTGCTTTGCAAGTCACTGCTGGAGAAAACAAAGAAATTAATTTTCATAGCAAGGTACCTGGAGTCTGATTTTGCAAGGGTGGTTCAATTGCCTGCACAGAACCCCCCTCTCTCTCCCTCCCTCCTTCCCTCCCTCCCCCACCTCCTCGCCTTTGTAGGATTTAGGAAGGATGACAGAAAAGGATAGCTGTCTCCCACCTCTCCCTGGAGGGTAGCTGTGCTTCTGCTTCCTCTCTGCTCTGTGCAACTTTAACGTCCTGTTTCTCTGGTGGTTTGCTAACTCTGTTCCATACTGGTATTCAACTGTGCCAAGGGCATGAGGTCTCAGCTTTCCATTACTATTTAATACTTATGTAACTGAGCAAATTCTGCCTCTGAAACAGGAAACACAGCATCTTCTTCCCTGGGCTGTTGAATAAATATAAGTGGAAGCATTCTGTCACCTGTAAAACAGTGTGTAGTAGGAGGCATTATTGATATTTGTCTAAGGGTCACTGGAGACTTAATGGTCTGGATAGGGACAGCTTTTAGGACACTGAGCACCTAGAAGGAAGAAGAACATGTGAGAGTGAGGGTGAGGAGAAGAGAGAGAACTCTGAACTCGTTTGGTCTGAGTACACAACCATCTGCAGAGCTGGCTTCCCAAAGTTTGAGTCAAGATCCTGGAAGGATGTCAGACAGCTAAGCCTTCTGCCTAGGCTCTCCCCATTAAGAGCTTGAGTTCTAGCCCAGGCTTAAGATATTTGGGGAATATATTCATTCCCAATTTCTATGGTTTAAAAAATGATCATAAATGTAGTAACTTAACACAATACAAACTCATTATCTTGCAGTTCTGGATCTTAAAGTTCTGAAATAGGTCTTGAGATGTGTTCCTTTATGGAGGCCACAAGGGGTAGAATCTGTTTCTTTGATGTTCAGTTTTTAGAGGGTGTTCACATTCTGCCATTCTCAAAACCAGCAAATGGTCAGCTGAGTCTTTCTCATATCTTATCACACTGTCTTTTACTGTTCTGCATCCCTCTCCCACTTATGACACCTGTGATTACACACAGCCCCGCTTAGCTGATCCAGGACAGTCTCGCCATCTCAAGATAGCTGACTAGCAATCTTATTTTCACCTGCAAACTTCATTCCCCTTTGCCATGTAACATGACATATGCACAGGTCACAGGAATTAGGTGGTGGACACCTTTGAGGGTGAGAGGAATTATTATGCACCCCAAAATAGAAAATATCTAGTCCAACTCCCATATACTTCTGGTAATTCTTTCTTGACCCCTCAAAACCAAGTGATATGAACCTGCATGCCTGTCTGTGAGGCAAGAGACCATCTTTTCTGTATTTGACAGTGTCTGTCTCTCTGCTAAATTTATAAGCACCACATGGGCAAGGAGAGCGCTCTGTTCATTTAGGTTTTCAATAATTTTTATTTTATGTGTATGAATGTTTTGCCTGCATGTATATAAGTGTCCCACTTGTACACAGTGCCTGTGGAGGTCAGAAGGGGGCATTGGATCCCCTGGAGCTGGAGTTACAGATGGTTGTTAGCTGTGGTATAGGTGCTGGGAACCGAACCCGGGTCCTCTGCAAGAGCAGCCAGTGCTCTTAACCGCTGAACCATCTCTCCAGCCCCTCTGCTGGTTTTATTCTAGTTGAAAAATGATATTATATGTAGTCCTTGGCTTCGGTAGTAAAGGCTTCACATGTAGCTATTGAATGAATGATTAATTGCCATTACCTACCATGGCATCCAGAGCAGATTCATGCTTAATGAGCTGCTGTTGTAATTATTATTCTTACTGTTGCTTACTATTTACTGAGCAATTGCTATGTGCCAGGCACTGCAAAGGGCCTTACATCCATCATTTTACTTTGATTTACACAATAAACCGTATAGGAAAGGCTGTATTTCCCCATTCTCTGCAGAAGGAAACTGAAATTTAGGGAAGTATTTTCTCCAAGGTCAAATGGCCTATGAGGGAACTGAATTTGGATTTAAAATAATATCCTTTGACCCTCAAAGTTCATGCTCTTTATTTCTAGTGGAATTGAGTGGACTTGTAGGCCCTCCAACTTCAAGGCACCTGCTCTAGACCTCTGTGGAATTTAGGGGAAGGTATCTCTACTTCAGTCCTAATACCCCATTAACAGAGTATTTTCTGCAAACAGGCAGAGAGTTCCCTCTCCTAGAGAGTGGGGTCATCTGTTTAGTGTGGGCAAGGTCCCCATCAATAGCTATCAGCATTTCCCAGAGAAGTGGAATTTTCCCTACCAAGGAACAATCTGAGATTATCTGGGAATCACTAAGCCATACCCTCACTAATGACCTCAGACGTTGTCCTAGATCAAGGGCTAATATGCATTAGCGAAGCCTGCACATGCAATCTTCTCTCTGGATCCCTGCCTTCACCACATAGCATAACAAAATCTCGCTAGAAAATTATGACATGTGAACAGCAAGTATAAGGCAACAGCCAGCAGCCAGGGGTACCAACAACTTCGCATCAACCTTGGGTCCATCCTTAGGGCTGTCTGTGAGCCATGCTGGTCAGGCTACGCACTGTTCACCCAAAACATCCAAGAGGGAAGAGTTGCCTTTATGCAACCGTGACTATCATCATCCTGTTTTAGAGTATCTCCATCACTCCCCTGAAATCTCCTGCCCATTCCCTATCCCTAACCCTACCACAGACAAACACTGTAGCT
The DNA here is from genome assembly GCF_000622305.1 of Nannospalax galili. Taxonomy (NCBI): domain Eukaryota; kingdom Metazoa; phylum Chordata; class Mammalia; order Rodentia; family Spalacidae; genus Nannospalax; species Nannospalax galili. Next base: position 8,785 of record NW_008348586.1, on the reverse strand, counting down.
GCCCACTTCCACAGGCTACCTCCACAGGACATGCCATGTAAGCAGAACTGTGCAGTATAGGGTGTCACTTCTTTCACTTAGCAATATGCTTTTGGAATCTCTCCAAAGTGGGCCGTGTACTCACATTTATTCCTTTCTATGGATGAATCGAATTTAATTGTATTTACATATGTTCTAATTTGTTTCTCCATGGCTGTGACAAAACACTTTGACCACTGCCAACTTGGAGAGGAAAGGGTTTGTTCGGCTTACATCTCCCAGGTCCCAGTTCATCTCTGAGGGAGCCCAAGGTAGGAACTCAGGGCAGGAACCTGGAAACAGGAACTGGAGCACAGGCCATGGAGGAATGCTGTTTACTGGCTTGCTCTCCTGGGCCCTGCTCAACCTGCTTTCTTATACAACATAGTCCCATCTGCCCCGGGGTGGCACCACCAACAGTGGGCTGGGCCCTCCCACATCACACAGCAATCAAGAAGATTCCCCACAGACATGGCCACAGGCCAGCCCAATGGAGGCAATTCCCCAATTGAGGCTCCCTCAACCCAGGCGTGTCAAGTTGACACTGAAGCTGTCCAGCACAAGGTACCACATTTTACTTCTTTCCTTCCTTCCCTTTCTTTCTTTTCTCTTTTGTTCTTCTTTTCTTTCTTTCTTCCTCCTCTTTCCCCTCTCTCTGACAGGCTCTTCCTATGTAGCCCAGGCTGGTCTTTAGCTCTTTTTGAAAGATGATTTTTATTTTTAATTATGTATATGCATGTAGGCGAGAGTGCCAGTGCCTGCAGAGACCAAAGGCATCAGATCTCCCTGGAGCTGGAGTTACAGGCAGTTGGGAGCCACCCAATGTGGATGCTGGGAACTGAACTTCGGTGTTCTGCAAGATCAGTACACGTTCTTAACTACTCTCTCTAGCCCTGGCCTTGAACTTTTGATCCTCCTACCTCAGCTTCCCAAGTTCTGGGATTACAGCTGTGTACCACCATGTCCATCTTGCATCAACTTTTCTACTGACCAGTTAATAGACATTTGGGTAGTTTCCACCCTTGGGACTATTGCGAATAATGATGATATGAACATTCTCTGTGCAAGTCTTCACACTCTTGAGTAGGTATCTAGGAATAGAGCCACTGGGTTGTATGGTAAATTTGCATTTATTTCTTTACACTATTTGATATGCCCATCAGCAATATATGGGGGTTCCGCTGTCTCCCTAGTCTCACCAACAAGCAATAAACAATTATGCCTAATTGCTTTTCTTTCCTTTATAAAAAGAGCTTTATCAAATATAATTTGCATACCATTAAAATTCACCTGATTTATGTGAACAATTAAAAAATATTAGTACAGGGTTGGCCAGATGGCTCATTGGGTACTGGGGGCTTTGCTTCCAAAGCTGATGACCTGAGTTCTATTCCTGGAACGCACATAATGGAAGGAGAGAAGTAACTCCCAGAGGTTGTCCTCTGACTTCCACACACCATGACATGCCGTTCACATACGCTAAATAAATAAATGTGAATATATATTTACAGTTGTACAACCATCATCAATATCACTATAATCTAATTTTAGAACATCTCTATCACTCTAAAAAGAAATCTCTTGTCTATTCATAGCTGCTCCTCATTCCTACTCCCTAGCTATGGGCTCCCTGCCTTCTACACCCACTTTCTATATATTAATATTTGCCTTTTTTTTTTTAAATCTTTTTGAAGCAGGGTCTCCCTGTAGCCCCAGCTGTCCTGGAATTCACTATGTAGTCCAGGCTGGCCTTGAATTCACAGAGATCCACTTGCCTTTGCCTCCCAAGTGCTGGGACTACAGGTGTGCACCACCACGCCCAGCTCACCTTTTTCTTTTTTAATAAAAAAATTATTACTTTGATTTTATGTGTATGAGTGTATTGCCTGCGTGTATGTAAGTGCACCCATGTCAGGCAATGCCCACAGAGGTCAGAAGAGGGCATCGGATCCCCTGAAACTGGACTTACAGATGGTTGTTAGCCACCATGTAGATGCTGAGAACCGAACCTAGGTCCTCCTCAAGAACAGTCAATGCTCCCATGTTTGCCTTTTTCTAAATACCTTATGTGAACTGGATCATACAAAATGGAGTCTTCTGTGTCTGCTTCTTTCACTGGGTATAAAATATTTAACACTCATCTGTGTTGTACAACATATCAGCACTTTGCTCCTTTCTATTGACAAATAATACCCCCTGTAAGGTCACATTGCATTTCGTTTCCACTTTTATGAATGGTGCTGCCATTGACATTCCTGTAAGTCCTTGTGAGAATGTAAGGTCCCATTTTCCTGCATACTTTTTTTCCTGTGTAAAAACTTTTGGGTTATAAGTGTGTATTTAATCTTTTTTATAGATTTTATTATTTTTATGTGTCTGCGTGTATTGCCTGTGTGTAGGTAAGTGCACCCCTGTTGTGCAATGTCCGCGGAGGACAGAAGAGGCTGTTAGATCCCCTGGATCCGCGGAGGACAGAAGAGGCTGTTGGATCCCCTGGAACTGGAATTACGGACAGTTGTTAGCTGCCATGTGGGTGCTGGGGTTTGAACCCTGGTCTTCTGTAAGAACAGCCAGTGTTCTTAACCGCTGAGCTATCTCTCCAGCCCCCACATATTTAATCTTTTAAGAAACTGTTTTCTAAAACGGCAGCACTATCTCATATGTGTTATCAGCAATATACGGGGGTTCTGCTGTCTCCCTATTCTCACCAACAAGCCTTAGTGTTATTTTAGATTACAGTCATTCTGGGGGGGAGGGTGTGAAGTGCTATCTACATGGTTTTAATTTGCATTTTAGTAACAAATAGATTTTATTATTTGTTACATTCAAAAATAGAAACCATTTGTACATCTACTTTAGTGAAACATCTATTCAGATCTTTTCAACATTTTTATTAGTGTATATAAATTATATAAGTCGGTTTTATAATGACATTTTCATAAACAAAGTATCTTGATTGTATCTAACCTCCCCCTACCCACACTTATCTCCCCTCCCACCTCCTGCTAGTGACCCTCTCATTATCTAATAGTCCTTTCTACTTCATCTCTTTTTCTTTCTTTTCTTTTTTTAGATTCTACACTTGAGAGGAAGAAACATCTAACACTCGCTTTTCTGGGTGCGGCTTATTTTATTTCCTGTGACCTCCAGTTCCACCCATTTCTTGAAGACAACATAATTTTATTCTTCTTTATGACTGAATAATACACCACTGTGTAGATATGCCACATTTTATCTGTTCATCTGTGACTGGGCACCCAGACTGATTTCATGACTTGGCTGTTGAGAATAACACCACAATAGGCCTGATGTAGAGGTGTCCCTGCAGTATGCTGACTTAGATTCCATTGGATACACACCCAAGAGAGTGATTCTAGAGCACATGGTTGTTCTATGTTTAGTTTTTTGATGGACCACCACACGGGTTTCCATATGGCTGGACTAATTTACATTTCTCAATACCCTTGTTAACATTTACTGTTTTCTTGATGGTAATTATTCTGACTGGGCTGAGATGGAATTTCAGTATAGCATTCATTTGTGTTTTCCTGATAATTGAAAATGTTGAACACGTTTTCATGTGTTTATTGGCCGTTGGTATTCCTTCATTTGAAGTGTCTGTTCAACTAATTTGCTTCTTTATTGATTGGATTGTTTGTTCTTTTGTCTCAAAAGTCAGACTGGCTTCAGACCTGCAGCAATCCTCCTGCCTCTGCCTCCTATATGCTAAAATTATAGGTGTGTGTCACCACACCCAGAAGGGGTTTAATTTTTCTAGTGTTTTAAATTCTGGATATTAATCATCTATTGGATGACTAGCTAGTAAATATTTTCTCCTATATTGTGGGCTGTATCCTTTGCTATGCAAAAGCTTTTTAGCTTGATGTAATCCCAACTGTCAATTTTTAGTATAACATCCTGAGCTATTTAGAGTCCTCTTCTGGAAACCATTGTGTTTTGCCTATTTTGAAATTGGATTATCTTCCTGCTATTGTGTTACGGATTATTTATGTAATATAGATATATTATCAGAGATGTGACTTAAAAATTGTTTGCTCCAAGTAGTTAACTCATTTTCTCTATTTTTATTTTTTAACATTTTATTTTTATTTTATATGTATGAGTGTATTGTCTGCATGTATGCAAGTGCACCTGTTTCATGTAATGCCCTTGAAGGTCAGAAGAGGGCCTCAAAACCTCTAGAACTGGAGTTATGGATGGTTGTTATCTGCCACTGGGTGCTGGGAACTGAACAGGACCTCTGCAAGAGCCTTCTGTGTTCTTAACTGCTGAGCCATCTCTCCAGCCCCTGGTTTTGGTTTTATACCTTTTTTTTTCCCCCTTAGAGCCTTTGAGGGGAAAAAAGGACAAGACAGGGTGGCACTTTAGAAAGGGTCTGGCAGTAGAAGTGGGCTAAAAGGAGACAAGACAGTTCCTTTTGCAAGTTGCAACAGGCGCATGCCAAGTCTCCTAAAGTCCTCTGGGAATCAAAGGGTTATAGGCAGCTATTTATTGAGGACTGTTTACAGTCCAGTTAATCAGTAAGCCAGAAGCAGGGAGACTACCAAGTGGGGATGTGCAGAATCCTTCCAAAAGGCTTTCCAGGCTTAGGAAAAGAGAAATGAGCATGGAGGGCAGAGTGGCCTTTGCAGAGCCACAGAAATAATTCCAAACACTGGTCGCAGGCAGACCCAAACCTCCTACCACGTGCTTCCCAGTGCGAGGTCAGGCCCTGTGGTTCTTCGCCACTTGGTTCTGATTGGCAAAGAGGTTTGTTTGGAGAGGTGGGACCCTAATTCAGAGACCCCCCCCACCTCGAAGTTCAGCAAGATTGCAGACCTGCTCTCAGTTTCCCTGCACCTCCTCCTCTTCTTCAAATCGGTTGCTCCTGTGACCTTCCGTCACCACCGCTACGATGATCTGGTGCGGACGCTGTACAAGGTGCACAACCAATGCCCGAACATCACGCGGGTCTACACCATCAGGTGCAGTGTGAAGGGGAGGCACCTCTATGTGCTGGAACTCAGCGACTGCCCTGGAAGCCACGAGCCCTGTAAGTCTTCATTAGTTCTAGGGTATCTGGGGCAGCACCCCTTACAAGTTTCCGTCATAGGGATTTCTTCCATGAAGGTCCGTGGAACCCTTCACATGGTCAAGTGTTACCTCTTCCTCCACCTGGGAGAAGGCTTTCCCCACTTAGCTCCCAAGCTTCTCTTGCCTCTGGGGAGTTGCAACCCCAGTTCAGCCTCCAGCTCCTGTCTCCTTCTTGGGTTCTGTTTGCGCCCTTCTTGTCCCCCTGCTCTCACACCCCTGGTCTGTTTCTCCTATTATTCAGTCTTTCAGGATCCATTCAGGAGCATAGCAGAAACCATTGGACTTCTGGTTCTGCCACGGGGTTTAGGGATATTCCTTCCAGGAATCGTGTGTGATCAAACATTGCATCCTAGAGAGTTTGAGGTTTGGGATATCAGCCTTAATGTTTGTTAGTTTGCTTCTATTATCAAAGCCATCCATGTTTAGATTAAAAATTAGTTCATGATCAGTCTGGGCAACATACAAAACCTCACCTCAAAACAACCAACCAACCAACCAAAAAATTAGAACTTAGATAAGAAACAATGATAAAACATGCATAATCCCACCACTCACAGATAACCATAGTGATGTATATGTCCTTTCAGACATTTTTGTTATTTAATTCTACCTCTCAAGTGCACATTTTTTCATAACAATGGAATCATACTACAACTGCTTTTCTCTCTTCATAGTCCATTGTGAACAGCATACCTGTCTATGAATGTAAATCTATGTAATCATTTTTGGTTATGTAATATTCCATTGTGAAGTTTCTTTAACTGCTCACATATTGGTGAACATTGAAAATGTCGCTAATCTCTCATTGCTTTATTTTTAGCAATTGTGGCATTTGAGTTATGTCATATGAGTTATGTCAGTTCCTCCTTCAAACTGTCACATCTCTCCTTTCCTTTCCCTTCCACACCCCAGCCCTACTCCATTCTCCATTATAATCTGCCTTAAATCATTACACTAAACTCCCAATGACTCTCCTAATTCCTAAGGGTTGCCACTCTCTGAACCACCCATCCCTAATTTGGCATGAAGGTGCCAGAATACTTTCCCTAAATACTAATAGTCTTCTCACTCTCCTGCTTTCAAAGTCCAATGAATACTGACCATGAGAGCTTCCAAATTTTCCATAGGAGAGGCTCAAGAAGAGACTGGGGCCTTGCCACTTGTGTGGCAAGCACCTGCTTTGACCTAGATCACACACTCAACATGGAAGCTTGTTAACAGACATTATGGGGTTAGGACCTGTAGTCCATGCCCCTTTCCCGGTACCCGCACCTCTAGCACTCGGGGCCTCCCTTAAAGCTTTTGCATGCAATGCTGGTGCGCACTGATCCCTTTTTTCTCTGAACTAGCAGTTCTTTCATTTGTTCCTTACATTCCTTCATTACACAGACATCTATCAATCACCTACTAGATGTAAGAACTTTTGTTGGGGCTGGAGAAATGGCTCAGCAGTTAAGAGCACTTGCTGCTTTTGCAGAGGACCTGAGATCGGTTCCAAGCACCTATGTGAAATGGCTGTTCACAACTACCTGTAACTCCACTTGCAGGGGATCTGGTACCATCTTCTGACCTCCAAAGATACACACACACACACACACACACACACACACACACACACACACATACACACACACGTACACACACGGA